>NW_017670487.1:531163-584875 GCF_001879085.1 Nicotiana attenuata
GTGCAATTATTTGTTTAATTCCTTTAAGCGTTTAATTTCTTCTTCAAAAGCAAAACTGACATGTCTTTCTTGTTTCCTCCCTTTATAACTGCTTTAAATTTTAAAACTGATGTATTTATCGCTTTCTTAACGTGCAAATACATGTCAACATGCTTTTAATTATTGCATAATCATGCTCAACATCATACTCCACTCGTGCCAAACAAAATACTATAGCAAAGCTTGATGAGTGGTTGCGCCCTTCCTTTATCATTACCCCCTAAATTCTGAAAGGCTTCTTTGCGGTAAAACTAGTCGATCAGCGGTGCAGTCAACGGTTCCGTGCCTTCCCCCTTAAGTTGTCTGCTCAAGGGTACCAGTCTAAAACCCCATAGAAACCTTACTCTGTTTAAATTGTGCATGCATCATGGTCAAACCTAGCCGGGTCAGTTATGTTGTCCATATAATGATCCTTTAAGATAGCCTTGTCCAAAAGTCCACTGGGTTTCCCTAAACCCCAAACGGACATCATCACGTTTTGTGCATTCATTTGGAGAACTAAATGCTTCATGCTAATGTTGATGTTAAATAGTCGAGTCTGGTGGGGGGTAAGGGCCTAACCTTGTTTGCCTTGCAGAAATATGAGGCACGAAGTTCCCAGTTTCGGCATGTTCACCAATATCCACCCAAGATTGCTGAGTTGGTGGGAAGATTTACATTCTAGTGACAAAACCCTCGTCAGAAAATATCTGGGTAATCTACCATCTCTCTTGGAGATCCATCCTAACAACATGATAATAGAAGTTGCTACCTTATTTTGGGATTGTGAAAGGGTCGTGTTCCGCTTTGGGGACATAGAAATGACACCTTTGCTAGAGGAGATAGGAGGACTGGCCGGTCTATTGTGGGAAACCCCGGGTTTGCTAATGCTTGAGAACCGCACAGGCAAGGTTTCTTATAAATGATGGGTTTGAAGAAGAACGTAGAATTGGTATGCCTAAAGGAATCGTACATCCCTTTTGACTACCTGTATGAAAGGTACTGTCACAGAAAATCATACCGTACCTACCATGATGAGTTTGCCATCACGTCCTTGGGACATATCCATCGTAGGGTTTTCATCTTCATGTTTTGCTTCCCGGGTCTGATCGTGTTTCCAGTGAAGAAAGGGAGAATCCATACTAGGCTGGCTATGGTAACCAAGACCCTAATGGAGGGGATTGGTGGGCAGACATTCAGCATTGTACCCATGATCATTGCAGACATATACCGAGCTTTAGAAAAGTGTCAACGAGGAGAGAGACACTTCGAAGGTTGCAATCTACTACTTCAGCTTTGGCTCGTGGAACATCTCCAAAAGGGAATACCGACAAGAAATTTAGCGAAGGGCCTGGGATGATCACATCGCTTTCCACCATCCAAAGCAAATGAATTACATCCCCGACATGTTCGCTCAGCCTGAGAATGCCAAAGGATGGGTTGAGCTCTTTGATAATCTGACTGAAGAACAGGTTCAATGGATGTTCGAGTGGTTTCCGACAGAGGAGTTCATCGCCCGATCCTGAGATGCACCTTTCCTGATACTGATTGGTCTAAGAAGAACATACCCTTATGTGCCTCTTCGAGTTATGAGGCAAGCATGTAGGAAGCAAGTCATACCCAGGGTCGACAAGGTGAGCCATCTTCGAGCTGACTTCCAAAATGATGACAGTCCCCACAAGTGCCAAGCCCAGCACATGTGGCACTGTAAGATCATAATGGGGAAAGACACCATCGAGCCAGACAGTTATCATGCTGTTTGTACCCCTTTCTCTTCTGGTTGGTTGGAAGACAATTGGGATGGTCTGGGGCCAGGGTTCGTTCAAGGCCACAAGATTATAGATGAAAAAGTCGAGGCGCAAGTCAAACACAACCAGTTGCGCAAAAGGATCCGTGAATGCGAGAATGAACACCGCGAGATACAAGAGTCCAACAAGAAGCTGATTGAGGAATGGAAAGACATGGCTATCAGTGCCAACAAAAGGCTAGGATACTTGGAGCGAGGCATAGTAGAACTAGAGGGAAAATTTCTCAAAAGGGTTGAAGACTATCAAAAGGCTGAAGGGACCGAAGGTGGACATCTAGCCAGAGCATACTTGTTGCTGGGACTTCGCGAATTGGGGAAGTTGTTTGATGGACCCAAGGCTGCCGAATCTGGGGAAGGTTCTTCTGGGACCAAATAGATAGGAATTTACTTTTTCGCTTATGAATGTAATAAGGCCGATGGCCATTAGTGAGTTTTATTTCTTGCTTATTTAGTGTTGTTTTGGTATTCGCCTATTTTTTATAAATAAAATGAGGCATTCAGCATTAAAAGTTCTCCAAGTCTATTTGTCGCTAGGCCTACCTCGGGCACAACGAGGCTCCCAAATTAGGACGCGTTTTACATTCCTGCACTATGTGTTTAAATATTGCAATACTTTTTATAATCCTCACTGACTTGATTACCTTTTGTTTTTGTTTTGTTTTCTTTCTTTTTATTCCCCTCTCCAAAGGTTAGTTCGTGCACTCTAGCATCATCATCTTATTTCACAAGATCCAGGGGCCCTCCACCCACTCCTCCTCTTAGTCCCATTAAAGGCAAGAACAAAGGCAAGATGGAAGATTTAAACAACATCAGGAAGGAGAACACAGCTGAACGGGTAGAGGCCACTGATGGCCAGGGTATTCGGGTTCCTAATGAGAATGTGTCACAGCTTGAACAGAAACTCTTGAAATTCCAGGAAGAGCTCGATCAGGTTCGAAATCTGGCAAACCTGTCATTTTCCCTCAACACCCCAGATATCAACTTCCCCAACGCTCAAAACCCTACACCTCCTCAAAATATCCCAAAACAGCAGAATCATCCCGCACCTCACCATCACGCTGCTCCACCAAAGAACCAATGTAATCCCTGCCATACTCCAAACAACACTCCACTACTCATCCTAGAACCTCAGAACTCCACAAACGACCGTTTCCACACCCATACACCAGGCCATCATAACAATCCTATCTACGTGGAGACCATGCCACACTCCACCCAACCTATCTCATACACACCTGAGTCTGATGAAAAGGATCTGCTTATCAGGAACTTGGCCGAGGAACTTAAGAAACTGACCAGCCGGATTCAGGGCGTCGAGGGAAGCAAAGGAATCGAGGGGCTGAACTATGAGGACCTTTGCATACAGCCTGATGTCGAACTGCCTGAGGGGTACAAACCTCCTAAGTTCGAAATGTTTGATGGTACGGGTGATCCAAGGGTCCATCTGAGGACATATTGCGACAAGCTGGTTGGAGTAGGGAAGGATGAAAGGATCCGCATGAAGCTGTTCATGAGGAGTTTGAAAGGAGATGCACTATCTTGGTACATCAGCCAAGATCCCAAGAAGTGGTCAAGCTGGGTGGGCATGGCATCTGACTTTATGGACAGATTCAGGTTTAATACAGAGAACGCGCCAGACGTGTTCTATATCCAGAATTTGAAGAAGAAGCCCACAGAGACATTTCGCGAGTATGCTACTCGCTGGAGGTCCGAAGCTGCTAAGGTCAGACCCGCCTTAGAAGAGGAGCAAATGAACAAGTTCTTTGTCCGGGCTCAGGACCCGCAGTACTATGAACGGCTGATGATGATTGAGAACCACAAGTTCTCCGACATTATCAAATTAGGTGAAAGAATTGAAGAAGGTATTAAAAGTGGTATGGTTACAAATTTCGAAGCCTTGCAAGCTACAAATAAGGCTTTACAGTCCGGTGGTGTGTCCAAGAAAAGGGACGTAGGGGCCGTGATGGTTGCACAAAGGACCAAGTCTCCCCTCAAATACCAAACTTACCCAACACCTCCACTCACATACCAGCCAACCCCAAATTACCAAGCACCCTCACCCTCGTACCAAGCTCCGCCACCAACTTATCAATCATCTCCACCTCCTACATATCAACCTACTTCACCCAGATACTCCCAACCCGCTCATGTCTACCAAACCTATAATGCTCAACCATCCCATTATCAATCACCCCCTGCACGCCAAAACTTCCCTAGACCTCGACCTAATTTTGATCGCAGACCTCCAAAATAATATACTGCCATCGCTGAACCCATCGACCAGCTGTATGAGAAGCTCAAAGCTGCTGGTTATGTCACCCCCATCCCTGCTGCAACCCCTGAGAATCCTTCTCAATGGGTTCACCCAAAAAAGTCCTGTGCATACCACTCTGGCATGAAAGGGCACACCATCGATGAATGCCGCTCTTTGTAAGATAATATACAGTCTTTAATTCATAACAAGATCATTGTGGCAAAGGACCCCCCCCCCAAACGCCCGCAACAATCCTCTGCCAGACCATAAGGGTGGAGGTATCCACATGATTGAAGTAGAAGATGACTGGGATGCCGGGGGATCAATCGGATTGATCGCAGAAGGTGATGACCCAAAGAAACCGGCAATTACTCTCAAACCAATCATAGTCTAGATCCAACTGTCTGAAGACGCTGAGGTGAATATGTCTATACCTCTTGAGTTTGAAGCAGCGCCACCCGCAAAAACACCTGTACCAATTGAGGTTGAATTCGTGTCTTCGGCAAATGCACCCGCACCATTTGAGGTTGCAGTCTTGCCACCCAAGGCGCATGTTATATTCGAAGTGGCAATGTCAACCATGCCACCCTTCTATACAAATGCTATACCCTGGGACTATACAGCCGAGGTGAGAAGGAAGGGCAAGGTTAGGATTGAAGAAACTGTCGCAGCACAGGGTATGACAAGAACTGGTAGAGTCTATACCCCTGAACATTTGGCTGAATCAAGCAAGCAGGCCTCCAACTGGCCGCCCCTCATTGAGACAGGTCCGGACGACCTTTGGAGGAAAATACAGGCTAAGGAATATTCGGTCATCGACCAGTTAAACAAGACGCCAGCACAAATATCCATTCTCTCTTTGCTGCAAAATTTTGAGACGCACAAGAATGCTCTGTTGAAGGTGCTGAATGAAGCGTATGTACCAAATAACATCACTAGCGGGGAAATGGATAATATGGTAGGACAAGTTCTGGAAAGCCATAAGATCACCTTTTATGAGGACGAGCTGCCACCTGAAGGCTGGGGCACAACAAAGCACTGCACATCACCGTGCAATGCGAAGATTATTTCATCACCAGGATCCTGATCGATGGAGGTTCTAGTCTTAACATTTGTCCGCTGGTAACACTCAAGAAGTTGAGCAAAGGGCTGCATGAGATAAAGGATGGAGCAATTAATGTAAAAGCCTTCGATGGTTCTCAGAGATCCACCATTGGTAAGATTAGTTTATGCCTGCAGATGGGACCAACCTGGTTCGAGGTCGATTTCCAGGTAATAGATGTACCAGCGTCTTACAACTTGCTGCTGGGACGGCCATGGATCCATGCTGCTGGGGCCGTAGCATCAACGCTGCATCAGGCAGTAAAGTTCGAATGGAATCACCAGGAAGTGATCATTCACGCGACGGTAGCAACCTTATATATAGTCGCCAGACCATTCCGGCAATCGAGGGAAGAAGGAAGCTGGGTGAGGAAACTTTCCACCACATTGAACGGGTCAATGATATCGACAAAGACAAATGGTGGGATAGCAAAATCGAGAGTATACTGAGTTAGAGTGGGTACGAACCTGGCAAAGGGCTCGGCAAGAACCTCCAAGGAATCTCTAAACCCATAAAACTCAAGAAACATGGCACTACCTTTGGTTTGGGATATGAATACACATGGGAAGAATTCAATAGCTGGTCGCCACCATGGCGCGGTCCTTACTACCCACTAGAGCAGCCAATACCGCAACTAGAGCAAACCTTCCAACAGGCCGACATTATTTATGGGTCGGATGAAGAAGAAGCACTTGCAGCAGTAAAGAACTTGTTTCTAGAGGACAATAATATGGACTGTTGCGTTATTCTCGAGGAGGAGGGGGAGGAAGGCCCTTCCATACAGGCCGTGAGCAGATGGGCACATCTCAAGAATTGGACCATCAGGACAACCAGAGCCCAACGAGCCTCGGGGTAGAAAGGCTAAAACAAGAATTGTTCACTGTTTTATTTACTAAATGATTTTCTTTTCGCATTTTTCAATTCCCGCAATAAGATCTTCGATGTTCAAGACAATTATCAAAAGCATTTTTTGACTTTTCTTATGAACTAATATTTATTGCTTTCGTTTTCTCTCATTACTTTACCTATACAGCATTACTATTACTTGTCTTGATGAACCAATGACTGTGACATACAATGAGACAACGCAACAAACGGACATAGATTCAGAGGAAGACGACATACCTGACGAGATTGTCAAAGAAGTTGAGAACTTTGAGAACAGACCTAAGTCCAACCTGGACGAGACCGAAATTGTCAACCTGGGAGATGTAGAAAGCGTTAAGGAAACGCGAATCAGCATTCACCTATCGCCATCAGAGAAGAAAGAATACACAGAATTTCTAAAGGAGTATGAGGACATATTCGCCTGGTCGTATGATGACATGACTGGTCTGAGTACGTCTATTGTGGCTCACAAACTGCCAACCGATCCAATGTGTCCACCGATAAAGCAAAAGCTCAGAAAGCTCAAGCCCGATATGAGTTTGAAAATCAAGGAAGAAGTCACCAAGCAGATCAAAGCCAAGGTTCTTAGGGTGGTTGAGTACCCAACATGGTTGGCCAACATTGTGCCAGTGTCGAAGAAGGATGGGAAGGTCAAAGTATGTGTCGACTACCGGGATCTCAACCGGGCCAGTCCGAAAGACGATTTCCCTTTGCCAAATATACACATCCTAATTGACAATTGCGCCAAGCATGAGCTACAGTCATTCGTAGATTGCTTCGCTGGTTATCATCAGATCTGGATGGATGAGGAAGATGCTGAGAAAACGGCTTTCATTATGCCGTGGGGAGTGTACTGTTACAAGATGATGCCATTCAGCCTGAAGAATGCAGGGGCCACCTACATGAGGGCCATGACTACCATCTTCCATGATATGTGATCACGCCCAACTCTAGTCCTAAAAGGGATAAGCGGTCGCTGCAAATATAATCCGGTCTAAAAGTCCGGAGTCGAATCCTACAGAGAACTAAGGCTTAGCTATATCTGTTTAATATCACTAAAACGACAAGTTTGAACAATTTTCTAAATTATAAAGATTGAGATTTATATTTCTAACTAATTAACTAGCAAATACTAGAAAACGGTAAAATTATCAACTAACGAGACAAAGGGTTGGAGACTAAATTAAGGATATCTAGAGTTATGATTTCCCCAATTGTCGCAATCCTTCTAGCTATGTTCCCTATAATTTTGCCAATGTATTCTCTACTGATCGTGAGCACTTTAGGTGCCGTAATTCTCTCTCGAGCAACTACAACAATTTACTAGACATATTCTCTCGAACTACGCTAGTTGGCTTCATCTAACCGCTCACTATGACCACGTGAACGCTTTGTTATTTCTAAACCTACCTTTAAACCCGCTGTATTGATTTCTCACATACGTTAGGAGTGACGTTGTTCAGCAACCACCTAAATATGTATCCTTTCTCAAGCAACAAATAATAAATAGGCACAGTCAATCGATGGCCATTCAATCAACAACAATAAACACGTAGTTGAACAAGTAGAGAAATCCAACGGCTCAATTATATAAAAACATAACAAGAATTTATCCTAAAAAAGGTTCTATCAAAACCCTAGATAAGAAATTAGCTATTCATTATAGTATGTAAAACTACAATACTAAAAATCATAACCAACAATGAAAAATAGGAAGAGGACGGAAAAACTCGTTGAAGAATTCTCCGCCTTGCTCCCAGTGTGTTCTTGACTCCTTAGGTCGAATCCCCGGTCTCCTTAGCCTCCTTAGGTCTAAATTATGTCAAAAGTGTGTCCAACCTCAGCCTCCTTAGGTCTAAAAACAAGCTTCCTATTTTCTTGGGAGAGCTTCTTGAGTTTATAAGGGTTTGGAATAAGTTTTTCCCGAGTTACACTTTGGTCCCACAAGTTCTGGGCAACTGCACAGTTCACCGTGGCCGCGGCGCGACCGCGGCGCGACCGCAGTGAGAGCCAAACATTCTGCCTCGCGTCTGTGGCCTACCGCGGTCCCACCGCGGTCCACCGCGGTCGCGGTGGATTCAACCCCAGTCCACTTTTTGCTTCTTTCCGCTCGGGTGCTTCTTGATTGGACGTTTTCTTCACATTATTGAATCTAAAACACTCCATAGTTCTTTCTAACTTGGATTAGTCCCTGCACAGCAAAAGAACACCAATTAGAGCATTTTGTTATCATTTAGCCTATAAAACAACAATAAAGCATGGTATAATTAGGGTGTAAATATCGTCTATGTAGCCTATTATCAACACCCCACACTTAAGCCATTGCTCGTCATCGTGCAATCAAACTACACTTTTTTATAGACACGACCTTTTTAAACAATTTTCCTAACTCATCACACCAAGAGTATTTAAAATAGACTAAGCACAAAAGCGTAACATCTCACCTCAAGATTTGAATCACAAGTACCACGTATTATTCACAACCCACTCACTTACTCTAACATAGAGGTCACTGATACTACCTTTCCTTCATGAATCAAGTGCCCTCACACAACAAAAGAGAGTAGTTCCACACAATAAAATTTAAGAACACTTAGGAACTCAAGATAGAAAGAATTCACTCACTCTCAGAAATAACATTCATATGCCACAAAAGATGCACCATAAGCTTGCTCGTAGTGTACTACTCCACTAATCGAGCTCATTCAATCTAGGATCAATTAGGACTTTATTTGGTTGTAATTTAGGGTACGGGACGGGTAGGATACACTTAGATATAAGAGTGACTACACCTCCCTAAGCACTTTAATACATATACTTTAACATTCAAACCCAATACTTATGTCAAACCAAAACTCCACCTTCACATCAATGTATATTACCCATTCTTCTTTAAGCACACTTACATCAAAAGCCACCACTTATCAAGGAATATTTTTTTTTTCAACAATCCAACTTTTATTTTTTTCAATTCAAGTGGCTCTTACTTTTTTTTTCAAAACAGTGAACCTTTCTCCTTATTTCATTAGTTCCACTCAAAAGCCAAACCAACCACCCCACACTTTAACTTTTACACAGTTCAGAATAATTCAAGTGCTCATGAGAGGTTAAAAGGTTCAAATAGATGATTATTTCAAACAAATGGGTAAGGCTTGTAATGTGGTTGCCAAAGAAACAAGATTACAGGCTCAAAGGGGTTAACTACGATACATAACAATTAGGTGGGTAAAATATACATATCTGGCTCAACAAAGAAACGCCTATATCACTTCCAAGACTGAACAAAACTACTATTTCGCTTTGCAAACACACAGGGCAAGTTCTAGGCATCAAATGCAATGCACAGAATATAACAAATCCTTACACACACATGGCACATAACTCACTCAGGATTGGCTTCATCAAGACACTCTAGTCAAAGCAGTTAAGCAAAGTTAAAATCATAAAATTTAAGGTACTTATACAAGAGTCAAAAACTGAGCCTAAGCGTCACAACCAAAGTACACACTATTCTCAAAGCATAACAAAGTCAAAAGATATTGCTTCAATTCAAAACACAACACAATGGCTCCTAACCCAAAAAAGGACTAACTACACCCGGTTCAAACAAAACCCTTGGAAAAGAACTGCGGCACAAAGAAAAATCAAGGGGGAATTGCTACATTACCTAACAAAAGAAAATCTTTTTGTCCTTTTTCTTTAGACTTAAATCCCTCAAGAAAATTATCTAATAGATCCATCGTTGGGAAAAGTCCAATCTTTTCTATTTTTGTAAAAAAAAAAAAATCAATTAAACTAACACAACTAAATTAGCATGGAAAGTCATCCAAACAATCTCCTCACCCCACACTTAAAATTATACATTGTCCCCAATGCACATAATAACTATAAGAGGGTAAAAGAAACTCCCTGGTAGGCCAAAGGCCGAAGCACTAGCAGCTCATAGGGTACTCAAACTTCTCCCAGGCTTGATCCTTCGTGCTGGTACCTCACACTTAGTTCCAACCATCTGGTTTGCTATTGCATCCTTCCAATAGCTTTGCTTTCCATGCTCCTAGAAAATCAAAAATCGACACTACAAAAATAATAAAATAAAAGAAAATAAAATAAACTAAATTAAAAATATAAAAAAAATAAAGCTGGGTTGCCTCCCAACAAGCGCTTGATTTAACGTTGCGGCACGACGTGAATCACTTTTTGCCTCCACCTCGAGCTTATGAATTGAACCCCAAGTTTTGATTCAAGCTTATGATTATGGTCATGGGGCGGTGGAACGAATCTAACTGGCCCAAGGAAATAATGTAGTATTCTGCACTCCTTGGCCTTTATATGAGGTATGTAATCCTGACTTTCTGGCAAGAAGAATTCCAGAATATATGCACCTTGTTCCTCATTCCTCGACTCTTCAATTGGTTCGGATGACTCTATTTCCATATCATCATCCAAACATAATGTGGAAAAATGCTTGGAGTGTGGACCAATGCGCTCAAACACATGAACTTCAGGACTTTCAACATCCTCAGCATCAGTGATACTAGAGTCAACAAAATTTATATCCTCAAAGTCCTTGGCTGGCTCTAGTCTCACTTCTTCAACATTGACATCCTCAAATTGTAGTTGGCTAGGTTGTTGATGTTCTACTCTGACCTCCCCAATTAACACCTCAAATTCATGCTCATCTTGGCTACTATCCTCAATATTGGCTTGTTGAGCATTAAAAGCTCCAACCACTTGACTCAATTGAGCCTCCAACTTGCGAATAGTTGCCTCTTGCCTTTCTATCTGCAATTGTTTTTCATTATTTTGTTTCAGAAGGCACTTTAACATATCATTGATCTCCTTCAGGTCTGCATCCCCAGGTTCTTTCTTCCTGTTAACTTCACAAGAAAAGGTAGAACCATCATAATAAGGGGTTGGGGGAAGATAAGAAATATAAGCACAACCATAAAAGTGACCATTTTTACCACCACACACATCACACACATTCCACAAATAAGATTGAGTTGGTGCACATAACTCGCTCTCGGGAACGTTTTGAAAATTTTGCCACGGGTGGTTTCCTTCACAATATGTATGGAGATCAATAGTAGAATTATCTACACCTAAATTCCCATAATTCCAAGATGTCATGTTTCTCAAATCAACAGTAATAAAAAAATACAAAAAAAACAAAATAAAATAAAAGTTCAAACTTGAACCCTAGCAATATATACAGCTACAACTACACCGTTAGTTCCCCGGCAACGGCGCTAAAAGTTAATCACGCCCAACTCTAGTCCTAAAAAGGATAAGCAGTCGCTGCAAATATAATCAGGTCTAAAAGTCCGGATCGAATCCCACAGAGAACTAAGGCTTAGCTATATCTGTTTAATATCACTAAAACGACAAGTTTGAACAATTTTCTAAATTATAAAGATTGAGATTTATATTTCTAACTAATTAACTAGCAAATACTAGAAAACGGTAAAATTATCAACTAACGAGACAAAGGGTTGGAGACTAAATTAAGGAGATCTAGAGTTATGATTTCCCCAATTGTCGCAATCCTTCTAGCTATGTTCCTTACAATTTTACCAATGTATTCTCTACTGATCGTGAGCACTTTAGGTGCCGTAATTCTCTCTCGAGCAACTACAACAATTTACTAGACATATTCTCTCGAACTATGCTAGTTGGCTTCATCTAACCGCTCACTATGACCACGTCAAGACTTTGTTATTTCTAAACCTACCTTTAAATCCGTTGTATTGATTTCTCACATATGTTAGGAGTGACATTGTTCAACAACCACCTAAATATGTATCCTTTCTCAAGCAACACATAATAAATAGGCACAGTCAATCGATGGCCATTTAATCAACAACAATAAACACGAAGTTGAACAAGTAGAGAAATCCAACGGCTCAATTATATAAAAACATAACAAGAATTTATCCTACAAAAGGTTCTATCAAAACCCTAGATAACAAATTAGCTATTCATAATAGTATGTAAAACTACAATACTAAAAATCATAACCACCAATGAAAAATAGGAAGAGGAAGGAAAAACTCGTTGAAGAATTCTCCGCCTTGCTCCCAGTGTGTTCTTGACTCCTTAGGTCGAATCCCCGGTCTCCTTAGCCTCCTTAGGTCTAAATTATGTCAAAAGTGTGTCCAACCTCAGCCTCCTTAGGTCTAAAAACAAGCTTCCTCTTTTCTTGGGCGAGCTTCTTGAGTTTATAAGGGTTGGAATAAGTTTTTCCTGAGTTACACTTTGGTCCCACAAGTTCTGGGCAACTGCACAGTTCACCGCGGCCGCGGCGCAACCGCGGTGGGAGCCAAACATTCTGCCTCGCGTCTGTGGCCTGCCACGGTCCACCGCGGTCGCGATGGATTAAACCCCAGTCCACTTTTTGCTTCTTTCCGCTCGGGTGCTTCTTGATTGGACGTTTTCTTCACATTATTGACTCCAAAACACTCCATAGTTCTTTCTAACTTGGATTAGTCCATGCACAGCAAAAGAACACCAATTAGAGCATTTTGTTATCATTTAGCCTATAAAACAATAATAAAGCATGGTATAATTAGGGTGTAAATATCGTCTATGTAGCCTATTATCAATATGATACATAAGGAGATAGAGGTATATGTGGATGATGTTATTATCAAGTCCAAGAAGGCCACTGACCACATAGAAGATCTGAGGAAGTTCTTCAACGGACTGCGGAGATACAACCTAAAATTAAACCCCGCGAAGTGTGCATTTGGGGTTCCTGCTGGGAAATTGCTTGGGTTTATTGTGAGCCGCCGAGGAATAAAACTGGATCCATCGAAGGTCAAAGCCATTCAAGAACTACCACCGCCAAGGAACAAGAAAGATGTGATGAGTTTCTTGGGAAGGCTTAACTACATCAACCGATTCATAGCACAGTTTACAGTTATCTGTGAGCCGATCTTCAAGATGTTAAAGAAGGACTCCGCCACCAAATGGACCAATGACTGCCAAAAGGCCTTCGACAAAATCAAGGAGTACATGTCAACACCACTAGTCTTAGTCCCGCCTGAGCCAGGTAGACCCTTATTACTCTACCTTGCAGTGTTAGATGGAGCTTTCGGCTGCGTTTTGGGGCAACACGATGAAACGGGAAGGAAGGAGCAAGCCATTTATTATTTCAGTAAGAAGTTCACCCCGTACGAGGCCCGGTATTCTCTATTGGAACGCACCTGTTGTGCTTTGACTTGGGTAGCTCAGAAGCTGAGACATTACTTCTATGCCAGAACGGTTTTTTCTTAGCAAAGAAGATACTCCGGGCTGGTTACTTTTGGATGACTATGGAAACGGACTACATCCAGTATGTCCTGAAATGCCACCGCTATCAGATACATGCGGACATAATAAAGGTACCTCCGAACGAGCTTAATGCAACAAGCTCACCGTGACCGTTCGCCGCCTGGGGAATGGACGTTATTGGACCAATCGAGCATGCCGCTTCCAACGGACACAGGTTCATCCTAGTAGCCATCGACTATTTTACCAAATGGGCCGAAGCAGCATCTTACAAATCGGTGACTAAGAAAGTCGTGGCAGACTTTGTCCGCGACCGCATTATTTGTCGATTCGGAATTCTAGAGTCAATCATTACTGATAATGGCTCCAACCTCAACAGCGACTTGATGAAAGCTATGTGCGAAACTTTCAAGGTCAAACACAAGAATTCCACAGCCTACAGGCCTCAGATGAACGGAGCTGTAGAAGCCGCCAACAAGAATATCAAGAAGATATTGAGGAAAATGATAGAGAAGCATAGACAGTGGCACAAGAAGTTATCATTTGCTCTACTGGGATATTGCACCACAGTCTGCACATCAATCGAGGCAACCCCCTATATGCCGGTTTACGGTACAGAGGCTGTCATTCCCGCTGAGGTAGAAATTCCTTCCCTAAGGATCATACAAGAAGCCGAGCTCGACGACGCAAAGTGGGTAAAAAGTCATTATGAGCAGCTAGCCCTTATAGACGGAAAGAGAATGAATGCAATCTGCCATGGTCAACTCTATCAGAACAGAATATCCAGAGCCTTCAACAAAAGAGTCAAGACAAGACAGTTCACACCGGGGCAACTGGTGTTGAAGAAAATTTTTCCGCATCAAGATGAATCCAAAGGGAAGTTCTCTCCCAACTGGCAGGGTCCATACATGGTTCACCGGGTTTTGACAGGAGGAGCCCTCATACTTGCAGAAATGGACGGAGAAGTCTGGCCAAAGCCGATCAATTCAGATGCAGTCAAGCGTTACTATGTGTAATCTTTATGCTTTCTTTATGATATGTAAATTGAACTACGCCTGACCTGATTCCCGTTTAAGAGGGGATACGTAGGCAGCCCTATTGGTTCGGTCACAATTAAATAAAATTTTCATTTCCCCCCGCAATTGGAAACTGGGACAAAATTTTGAGGAGGACCCTCAAAATTCCGAAGTAATTTCAGCCGATCGCCGCACGAGCAACAGTCAGAAATGTCAACCCATCAAACTGGGGCAGAATTTTGAGGAGGACCCTCAAAATTCCGTAGCAGGAGAGGTTGCAATGTCCCGAACTACGTCACAGTCGTCGGTTCATCTAAAAGCTATTTTTAGTTATACATTTATGTCATACTTTTACAAAATCATGCATGTTTATTGTTGAAACTACTTTGTTTAGCAACGCTACCCCAATGATACAAACGGTATCACCAGATCAAAGCGAAACAAGTCAAGCAAGCCAGAGGGGATACGAACTAACCTTCCCCCTTACAAGACTCACGATTCTTCTTTGGATGCAGGAACTAGGATTGCAAAATCATTAAACATACTGTACGCCCATGGGACAAACATCGTTCAAAATATGATTCTCAGAACCGTTGCACTTGCCAATATTTGCTATCAGCACATACCAGCGATGTTCCGTATGTCACAATGCTCCCAGTAATCACGACGCCGCAATCTATTATCAGCTAAGAAAATTCTACCATCATTTGTTGCATAAGGCTACTATTCTACCTTCCAATTTGCATAAGGCTACTATTCTGCCTTTCGAGACTAAACGTTGTATCCATCTACATCTGCATTGCATAAGGCTACCATTCTGCCTTCCGAGACTAAACGCTGTCTCCATCTGCATCTGCAAAGGCTACCATTCTGCCTTCCAATTTGCAAGGCTACTATTCTGCCTTCCGAGACTAAATGCTGTCTCCATCTGCATCTGCATTGCATAAGGCTACCATTATGCCTTCTGAGACTAAACACTGTCTCCATCTGCATCCGCATTGCATGAGGTTACTATTCTGCCTTCCAATTTGCATAAGGCTACCATTCTGCCTTCCAATCTGCATAAAGCTACCATTCTGCCTTCCGAGGTTAAACTCTACCTCCATCTGCATTCACATCTTTGCATAAGGCTGCTCTCCTGCCTTTCGAGGCTAAGCTCTGCCTCCAATTTTTCTTCGAAACTAAGCGTTATCTCAAGCACTATGCCTTCCGAGGTTAAACTCTACCTCCATCTGCATTCACATCTTTGCATAAGGCTGCTCTCCTGCCTTTCGAGGCTAAGCTCTGCCTCCAATTTTTCTTCGAAACTAAGCGTTATCTCAAGCACTATTTATCTCGCTTTTCTTACGGGCTAAGTTCTGCCCTTCAATTCGCAAGACTAAGCTCTATCTTGTCCACATCATACTACTGCATCCTTCATGGGCTGAAATATCGCCAACTCATCCAAAGGCGTCATCATTCGGAGGCACCATCTTCATGGCCCGAGAACACCATGTCATGGCCCGAGGATCTCTTTCAATCTTTTGCGTATCATTATTCAAAGGCGTCATGGTTCGGAGGCACCATCCTCCTAGCCCAGAACATCATTTCATGGCCTGCGAATCCTACACCCAAACAACCCATGGCCCAGGACATCATGGTCTGAGGACGCCATTCCTAACCGTCCAAAGACAACATTCATGGTCCAACAGGAATTTGCATCATGTTTAAATTACGCAATATATGCTTGTATCGGTTATTTGCAGGTAACCCGGCGAGCAATGGCTATCCCAGCGGAGCGATCCCACTCCAGTTTTCCCAGCCATATCAAACCTCACAATTCCCGTAAACCGTTCACTCACCCGGTCCTAGATGTTACGTCCGCTCTTGAGATGACTTCACCGGTAAACCTCGCCGATGAATACAGAACTACACATGGCCTGATTCTGTAGAACCATAGATATGTTGGCAGCTCAGAAGCCAGGGTGCGGCCTAATCTCTCAAACCGTTTCGCTCGGTCAAAATTGGCAATCATTTTTTTACCCGAAAATTCTTTCATCCTTCCCGGGTAAAGAGGGGCAGCTGTTGATACCCAATTTTTCCCTATATTTTTAAATATGCAAAAATACGTTCGAAATAGCATATATATGCATATATAAGCATGCCCAAGGTTTTTAATATTTTTCCCATAATTTTAAAGGTTTAAATTGATTTATTTTCTACCTTTTTATCCATAAAATCCCCAATAATTATTTTCAAAATTATTATTTTGATAATTCATGTATTGAATTTATATATTCATGCCAAAATATGGCTAAGGTAATTTTTATATATTTTTTGCAATTACATTTAGTATTTTAAAGCTAAATTGCACATAATTGCAATGTTAGCCCTTTTAAGATATAATTATGTTTCATATGCATAAAATTGGATCCTATATTTTAAATTGCTAGTTATGTATCCTAAATCATTCTAGCATTCTAAATTATTTTTTTCCAGAAATTATCTGCTATTTTTTATAAATTAAATAGGGAAAAACTGGCTATTTAAATTATAGCCAAATTGGCTTTCAATTATAGCCAAATCAGGACCCCAATTCCCAGCCCAATTTTACAATTAAAACCCGACCCACACCCTATTAACCCATACCCAAACCCGGAACCCAACCTACCCTTTTTAATCTCCCAGATCAACGGTCCATGTTATTTCTTTCCTTTTTTAATCCAACGACCCCCCAAACTCTACCCCATTCTCTCATTTGCAACGCCCTTGAATCCCTTCCTCTCCAAATTCTCCCTAAGACCTAACTCAAACC
Organism: Nicotiana attenuata; assembly: GCF_001879085.1. NCBI lineage: Eukaryota > Viridiplantae > Streptophyta > Magnoliopsida > Solanales > Solanaceae > Nicotiana > Nicotiana attenuata. Next base: position 548,312 of record NW_017670487.1, read on the forward strand.
CTAATCGCCGTCACCGGAGTGAACTCCTCCTACGATATTTCTACGTCTTCTCCGACCGGGCCTGGTCTTCCACACGCCATGGCTCTTCGATTTCTTGGATCCTTGAGATCTTCTCAAGGGAATCCCAACTGGTTTCGGTTTGGAACTTTGTTTATCAGCCTGTCTCAGGCCATTTTCCGTTTGTGAGTAAGAACTTCTTCTTGTTTTATTACGGATCTTTGGGTTCTTGACCTATTCTATCATCTCTACTACTTTTCTGGAAAACCCTAGCTTTAAATCCTCCGATCTTTTTAGATCTGTGATGGATCTATGTGTCTTTAAAGGTTCTCACCTGTTTTCCTCAAAAGATTTCTCTGATTTCAAACGATTTCCTCATTTTCCAGACTAGGGTTTCAAAACCCTTTTGCAAAAAACGATTTCTTTCTGATTTTTAGCAATTACTTTGTGATTTTTAACATGTTTAAACATCACTTGAGTCTTTCCTTTTGCTCGATTCATTTTCGTTAAGAAACCCTAATACTTCTGGACTCGATTTGAAGTTTGAGTATGTTTGCGATGTGTTTGCATGTCTCTCATGAACATTCTAGGTTTCATGTATGTTCTATATGCTCTTGCGCTTCCTGCTCTAATTCGTTCTTAGGGTTTCTCTGATTTTGTTCAAACATGTTATTTATCGTTTAATAGGTCCGACTATTTGTTTTATTGATTGTTCACATGATATCCTCCCGAATCTGTGATTTTGTGTATTTTCCTTGTAATTCTGTACTGATTTTTCGAATTGCTTCCTTACTTTTGTGATACTTTCCTTAGTTAGTGCTGATTCGCTGTGATTTTCAATCTCATCGTGATTCTTTGAACTAACTTTCAGAATTAAAATTGTACTCTACCTTATTTATGTGCACAAATATGTTGTTAGTTATTTAACGTGTACTTTCCTTACTTGTAAATATTCTGTACTTAGTCCTTATTACATGCCACATGCTTTTACTACTCCTACTGTGGTAAAATCAGTCTTATAAGTAATTCTTTTCCCTATTTGATACAACTTGTACCCGTTTGAACTATGACTCCCTAATTGAAGGAAGTCCGGGTCTTTAATTGATTCTGATTTGTATTATCTCTATAATTGTGCTAAGTCAGTACCTATTACCTTATTTTCTTGCCTGTTCTAAAACTATAAATACTCTACCCTCTCTTTAGCATAGGGGACGAACAATTACACTGTTCTAATCTCTCTCTTACATACATACATACTCTCTTACTTGATACTCAGTTGGCTGCAAGCCAAAACTGAGTGGTTACATTGCTCTACAGCTCTATTGTTCTACTACTCTACTGCTCTACACACTACTGCTCTATTTCCCTTCATTGTACTGCTCTTCACTCCTCACTCTGCACCTATTCTCTCATTCTTACTGGTATATTTTCAGTTTAATTTACAACCTCCAAAACAATATGTCTCTATTTGTATTGCACTTCCTTTTGTTTCTCTTATGCTTCTGCTTGTGGTTCTGCTGCCTCCCTTGCAGTTAGCATGCCTATTTTGCCATGTGATTACCCCGTAATTCAGCTGTCTACTGCTTTCTCATATTTTCTACTACTATTCTACCCTACCCCCTAACCCCCCAATACATTATAAGCATGACACCTAGTTACTATGTGATCATGAACCCTTTCCCCTAAACCTAATGTGTAACTCTGTTTAGCACCCCTTAAATCTGATGCTGCTAAGTTCATGGCATGAACACTTTGTGATAGACTATTGCTGTGACTATTAAAGTTCTGTAGTACTTCTCTGGTGTTAACCTGTGTGCAAATATGCTTTCGCATATGAACTACTTGTCCCCAGTTCCTCCTTTCCCTGTTTGTGTTTGAACTATGTATGTTGATTTGGTCTTGAGTTGCTGATTGTCCTGTCACTTTTCTTCTTCAAGCTGGTTTTCACTAAGGCAAACTCTTCTATTGCCTTCCAAAACTTATTTCAAACTAATCATTGTCAAAATTGTTTCCAACTCAACTCTTTTAAATCTATGTCAAGCACTCTCACATATACTCTTAGACCACTAGGTTCTGCCCCTTTTGTGTAAGCCATGCCTTGGGACCCATGAGTTTCCTCTGAACTTGAACACGTAAAAGCTGGCCTTTACACACTGCACTTACTCTGTCTTGGTTATGCAATCTGGGTGTGAGCACTGCCCGGGATCCCTTGAGGTCCTTAGGGAACTCTGACACACCCAGATATGAGAAAGGCTATGGAACAATCTTGGCATTTGAGGTGGTTTATTACATAACTCAGGGAGGAAGCCCTAATCAGGTGCTGAAAGTCTGGGCCTGTTTCAGGCTCTCTATAGTGTAATTTTTACTTTTCTTATGTAATTCATTCACATGGTCTGTAATAATTTATAAACGAATATTGGGGTAACTAGTGAAAAGGGCGGGTATTTACATGTTTGTGGGGTAAGGCGGGTAGAAACCATGCCTATAGGACTTTACATTTCACTATGTTTGGGCTTACCATGTTAGAAACCATGCCTATAGGGTTTTACTATACTTGCCTTACCATGTTAGAGATCATGTTTAGTAGGATTTTACTATACTTACCTTACCATGTTAGAAATCATGTTTAATAGGTCTCAAAATCAGTTTCACAAATAGATGCCATACCTATAGGATATAATTTAATCCAGCTTCTGTTATAACAAGTGTTACATGTTTTCTTTCATTGGTCATCATGCCTGCAAAGTTTCTGAAATCAGTGTTAAAAAACTAGATGTCATGCCTATAGGGAATAACTCTAGAAATTCTGTCTATAGATCTTAACTAGTTTAGTTAAATAAATCAACCCAGTCCACGTTTTAGTTCGTTTCGAAACTGGTTGGTTTATTTTCTCTAAAACAAGTTCTTTCAAAAACTGCCTTGATTTGTCACTAGATATCATGCCTATAAGGATTCAAGAGTCCGCTTTAAAAAACCTGCCTTGTTTCACTATATAAAATATAGTCATCTGTATTCCGCGCCTAGGCAAGCCTTAGGCAATCAACTTTAAATAAAACCAAAACCGTCTTTATGATTAGTGTTTAACTGTCAACGTGCTAAAATCAGTAGGCAAGCTTGATTCGGACTTCTTTTCTGAGTTATGTAATAAATCTGGTCCCACTATTATCACTTAAATACCTTGTTAGGTTCTGAATTTAGACCTTAATTGCGTATGAGTCGTGCTGCGTATGTGCATTACTTGTGGAGGTATATCTGAGCCTTCTATCTGATTTCTGTGTTTTACCCCCTAAATGCAGTCCTATGTGTTTTTTATTTGTCGCCTAGTATTTTGCCCTTTAAACCTGAGGGTCTGCCTAGAACTTCCCCCTTTATAGGATAGGAGTCCCAAATTCCTCCGGGACTGATAGGAATGGACGGGTAACCGCATGCAATAGGGGTCGAGACCAACCCTCGCTTTAATTACCTTCACGGGGCGAGAAAGGGTAGATATGGATATGATGACAGGTGCGCTAATGCCACGCGTAGCCCCTTTTTAAGGAGTGATTACCGGGCATTGTACTGATGTGATCCTATAGGCTGACCAACCTAGGACACTCCTTTACATTCACAAATACGCTTAGATTGTACTTCTTTTCATTAACTGTTTTTTTTTCAAGCATCTGTGTATTTAACCTTAAATCCCATACTATTTGAGTCATACTTGTTTATTTGCTAATTGTACAAATTCACACAAAACTGTCTGGCCGAGAACCACACTAGTGGATCCTGAGGGGTGCCTAACACCTTCCCCTTAGGATAATTTCAAGCCCTTACCCTGTCTCTGGTTATCAAACGTAGTTATAAATGAACCCTATAGGTGCCCTAACGCACCTTAAATCGTTAGGTGGCGACTCTTCAAAAAATGCAAACCCCTTTCCCAAAAAGAACGAGTTGTCTTAACCAAAAATGTCATAAACCCAATTTCGCGAGAAAAAGGGGCGCGACACCTATGAACACTTCAATATGGGAAGAGCTAAATATAGAAACCCAACACTCGAACCAACACGAATGGATAAGGAATATTTATACCTTCACTAAGAGCATCATTCTCCCAAATAACTCATCAATCCCATTGGCCTTCTTCACACCAATTATCCTTTTGCATATTTGGCTAAATCGGAACCATAACATCTACAATAACTGCTCAACACTGATTGATAGCACAAAAATTATTTCACACGCAATGGAATACCTCTGCCTTACAACTCATAACTTCAAACGTTTCATAACAACAAAAATCCCAATAAAATGGACACCCCCACCACAAAACCTGTATAAACTCAATATAGATGGTGCACACCAAAAAAACTCCAACACTTGAGGAGCAGGTAGAATCATAAGAGATTCCGTAGGACATTGGGTTGATGGGTTCTCATGCCATATAATAGCCTTGTCACCCATCCCAGCAGAAATTCTTGCCCTACTAAAAGGATTGGAACTTGCTTTCACAAAAAATCGAATTACGATTATTGTGGAAACAAACTGCTAGATATTACTGAACCTTTTAAACGACAATCCCACATCAAAGCTAATGCTCATTTTCTCCATGATTGCAGGTTCCAACTCGACGCACTGGGCCAACCGGATGTTAGGCATGTCTACCGTGAAGGAAATCAAGTGGCGCACACACTAGCACAGTGTGGGAGCCAGTGTAACTTGCATACTAACGCTGAGTGCGACGAACACTTCTAGAATGAACTACCTTTATTTGCTTTCTGTACTCGCAAAGACTTACTTGGGACTGTTTCGTTAAGATCATTCCGATGTTGTAATAACTATCTCTAGCTTTTACTGTTTAATAATAAATCCAGCGCCTTCAAGCAAAAAGAAATTAAAAATTATGGAGGAAACAATCTCCTGCGACAATTTATTATTTGAATAGAAAAAAATAATCAGACAAAGATTTCTTATTTTTTGTTTTACCGATTTCTTATGTTATATTTTATTGATCTCTTGTGAAAGAGTCGCTCAATTTAAAAGAACATTTGTGATTTATCCTAATATTGTTCTACCCATTAAATATAAGGGAAAGAAAAAGGGATTATAAACTAGAGGTTATCCAATACAGCCTAATATTTCACCTTAATTATACCTTAATCCTACATGCGGTTCACCTCTACGCCTTTCCCTTTTTATAATTCTTGCAATTAATGTACTTTATACAAGTCACAGGATATTTAAGCTCCGATTTTACATATAAGACATGAGCTTTCTGTTGTCTCAGCATTTTAACAGATTGTTGGCTTGACTTCTTGTTAGTTGTTACTCTCTCCGTTTCAATTTATGTGAACCTATTTGACTGGGTATGGAGTTTAAGAAAAAATTAAGACTTTTAGAATTTGTAGTCCTAAACAAGTCAAAAGGGGGCCCAGAGTGTTTGTATGGTTATAAAAGCTTCTCATTAAGGGTAGAATTGTAAGTATAAGCTAAAATAATTTCAAATTTAGAAAGCGAGTCATTTTTTTTGAAACGGACCAAAAAGAAAATATATTCAACGTAACGAGGGAGTACTTGCCTGGTTTGACTTGAAGATATAACAACATACCCAGTAAAAGTTAGCCTATATTCTATTTTTCTAAAACTTTTAATCGGTACCCAATTTAAGACAGATTCGCCGAAGCTGCTTCTTCTTCTTCTTTACCTCCTCGGTCGTGTGTTTCTTCTTCTTATTTCCATCGGCTTTTGATCCACTCTTTTTGCCCTGATCTAATATAAATTATTATGCACTTAATTTATTCTTGCACATTATTGGAGAGCGAAAGATTAGACACCCTGACTTGTATTCGCTGGGAAATCAACCCTCTGTACAAATCTACTAATGCGACGATTCTTGATGTATCCACACTAATTCATTACATTGTCAACCAGATCTAATGATTCACGACATGACCATCCCACTTTCTTTACAAAATTCAGTAACCAGAAGATTTCACATATTCAATACTACTTTGTTTACGCTACTACCCAACTGAGATGATTTTGCTTTGTTTTTCAACGAAGTACCGGAAAGAAGAGTCTCAAGGTGGAGTTTGTTGCCAGAGAATGGTTTACTAACGCCCCAACTTCAGTCAAAAATGTTTCAAGTTGGCCTTTGCAGGCCAGGCCAAGCTTGAGACAAAAATATCCGAAATTTGATTTAGACGAATTTTTATTATTTCAATCCCGTATATCTGAAGTATATTTTTAAAAATGAGTAAATTTATAAATTATTTTAGGCAGAATAGCCTAAGAGGCACTTATACTTATACCGTTTTGACATCCCGGTCACTATACTTTATAAGTTTTCATCTAGACACCTCAACTTAGTCAAAACTTATATTTTAAGCACTTCTGACCGTTGACCAAGCTTATGTGGCATTTATTTTAATGAGTATAATAAAGTGTGTGAATACACGCTTCTAAAAGCGAGTGAAGAACAATTATTTTTGTATAAATAATAATAAAATCAAAAGAAAAATATAACATAAAAAAGAAAAGGAAAAGGAATTAAAATATCCCCCCTCCCCCAACGCCCAATTCGTCTTTTGTTCCTCCCTCAACCCCTTTTCCCGCCAATATTCTTTGCCCTCCCCTTCAGTAGCCTTCCCCTTTTCCAATCTTCTTCATCCCTTCCCTTTCCCATTGTGACTCCCTTTCTAGCCATCTCATTTTTATTCCCTCATCATTCATTTTTATCACCTTCCCACCACTAAACAGTGATGCGCCAGAATCACAAATGTAAACCGTCGTGCTACAGTTAGGAACTCACAAACCAGATATTGAGATTAACGTTAAAGCGAATTGTGCCGCAACGATGAGAAGGAATTCGAAGAAAGCTTCGAGCGGCGCCGATGGTGATTGTTGAAGTGATGATTCTTCTTCCTTTTTAAGTGGGGGCAGTTTAATTACTGGAGTTGGCTTCTCTAATGATTTCGTCGAAAACAAAGCAAAGCAAAGCAAAACAGAAAAATAACAACAGGGAGAAGATAACGTTGTTCACAAAACGTAAGTTCTTGAAATTGAAGAACAAAGGAGGGTTTTTTCTATGGGTGAATGACTTGGATAGCCTTGAATGGCTGTCCCGTTTTGTTAAAGATTGTCACCATTTTGTGCATTTTGTGATGGGACTTATTGCTTATAGAGTGGACACCCATGGGAGCTGTTGTGTCTAAGCTTGATGGCATATAAAGTTAATGATGGGGAAAGAGAAAATAATAAAGATTTTTTAATAGATAGCATATAAAAAATGATATGGCAAATGATGTGGATCTGATGTGTCATCCACGTTAAGCAAGTGAGCAACACTCATGGTCGGAGGTGCTTAAAATATAAGTTTTGACTAAGTTAAGGTGTCTAGATGAAAACTTATGAAGTATGGGGACCGGAATATCAAAACGGTGTAAGTACGAGTGCCTCTTAGACTATTCTGTCATTATTTTATACAATACGGGTATAACTTCAATGGAGATCTCAAAATAAGGTATATCTGCACTTATCCCAAGATTTAAGACTGAATTAAGCCCATGCAAAGCGGGTAAGTTGAACAGTCAACACGCACTAATGCAGCAACCATGAGACATGCTAAACGAACAATGGATATGTATAATTCCGTTCTTTTTATTTATTTTCAATAAATTTTGAATAAAATATTCATTACTCATATTAATTTTAATATTGCCACGTCAAAACAAATAAAAGATCAATGTCACACAAGTAACAGATATTATTACTAACAATATTTCTAGAAAAGAAAAATGCCAATTTGATTTATAATTCCCTAGAAGTGCAAATAAGACAATTTAATTAGTAGAGTTGTATTAAGAGAAAACAACAATGAACTAAAAAAAAAAAAAAACAAGAAAAGCCCAATTAGCAGAAAGGAAACAACGAGAAAACTAATTAGGCAGTGTGGATGTGAACTCCGATAGCAATAAGGAAGACGGTAATGAGTCCAAAATAGAGGATTGTATGAACAAGAATGGAGAGGCCACTTGTGTGCATGTTCCCAAACTCCACAACTCTGTGCCTACCAGGTAACTGAAACAGTAGCCCTGGACTCAACAGCACAAACAGCACCACTGCTATCAACACTGGCCCCCAATCCGACATCTCTCTCTCTCTCGATATCTACGTGTAGGTGTGTACTCTGCTGTTGGCCTATATTTTGTTGTATATATAGTTCGAATGATGAGTAAGCTTTCTTTCAGTTTTAATACAACAAGTATTGGATTAAGAAAGGAATAAAAACAAGTGATGGTGTTTAGATTTGTAGAAAGAGATCGAGTTTGATTCGCCAGTTCACACATGCCCCTTCTATTTTAATTCTTCTTATAATAATGGTTATGGTATTCATATACTGATCAAATGAAGCATAATTCATATATAGTTGGTATAGGCAATTTTTTCCTCCAAATAGCTGACTTACCTATGTGGTTTCCATTCGATACTTTTGTATAATTGTTACTATCCACTTTGGCCTGATGGAATTCCTTGTTCATATTTAATGTAGGACATTATTGACATTACTCTCAACTGAGACTTACTTATATGTTTATTTGCATTGAAACAAAGTTGTTATTGTTGTTGTTATAGTCATATGGTAATGATATTATTATCGTTGTTATTATTATTATTATTATTATTATTATTGTTTCGTCTCATTTTATATGTTATAAATTGTCGTATTTCATTTATATGTGCTCTAACTTTTATTGATGCTTCTGTATGGTAAGAAATATGAATGTATTGACAAATTTGAAGGTTGGAGGTGGTTCGTCTCGTTAATGCATGTCATCATATGTTGTTTTCAATGTAACACAACGCCTACTCCCACTTCTGTATGGTAAGATAAGAACTATTACAAAGGCTTTAATCATAGATATAGATACATTCGCACAAAGGGAGATTAAGACTTATGATAATATAAAATGTTAATTGGAACAATAATTTAAAGAAGAAATTAAGCTAAATTTTTTTACATTATTATATCGCTCAAATCGATTCTACATATATTGAAAGTTGATAATTAATGGGGACGGACAGCTAGCGGATGCTGAAGCAATCCCAACAAGTACGTGGCAGCATCACGTGAAAGGAAATGTCGCTGTTGCCTTTGTTTTTGTTCTATCTTGACGGTGACGCCATCAAAATTAAATTGCCTACATTTTACTTATATTAATAATCTTTACCTATTAATCTTCAATATTTTATCCGAAAGAATAAAAAGGGGGTTGGGCGGTTGCTGTCCGATTCGATTTGCTCGGAATACCAATGGCTTAAAGGAATAATTTTAGGGGCGGAAATGGTTGAAAGTGTTGGAAATGTGAGAAAAGAGAACAGTTGCACGTTTTGCTTTTTACCTTGAAGTAATATACACTCCCTCTATCATGATACAGGAAAATACAGATCTGAGGTGCTCATAATGAGCACAATAGTGATTTTAGAAGCTTCCGATAAAAAAAGAGAGAGTAGAAGAGCTCGAGATAGATGATAATTTTGGAAAAGAAAGCTTCACCTTTTTCATTCATATGCTAAGTATTTATACAGGGAAAAGGTCCAAATTTAACTTTATACTTCGTGAAAAATGTCTAAATTTGCCCTTCATTAGAAGTTTGGTTCAAATATATCTTTATCGTTAATTTTTTGGACTAAAAAAAAAAAATTACCCCTATTTGCTCACGGGCATATATTACAAGCTAATTTATTTCTAATTTTATTCATTAGCACCAGAGCTGCACGTGTGGCATTTTCAATCCACACCCATTTAATCGACTCCATTTGACCCGATTAAGCCATGGTCACACACACTCAAGAAAAGTGAGAGAAGAAAACTCGTGGCCATCCTGGTTTTCCTCGCCGTTTTGCTACTATAGCACCACCATTGAACGGTTGCAGAACCCCCATAGTTTTTTAGCTTCAGTGAGACCTCTTTCTTCTGCCTACTTCAAATTCCATCCATATTTTTTCTCACAAAGGAAGCTTAAAAAAACGAAAATAGTTCTTCCTTCTTAAATATGGCGATGAGTGTAAGGAAAGATAAATGGACACAAGCCAAATAATAAAAAGAAGTTGTGAAGAATTAAACTGACATAATAAAAAAGAAATTCACCTTCATTTTGGGTTTAGAGCAGGCACCCAAAGTAAAAAAATATAGAAGAAGCTTATGACCACAAGCAACGAAAATCAACCACAAGCAACTAAATTTCTGAAATTAAAAAAGAATCCAAACTTTCAACCCAAATAGGAAGAACAAAGGTGATGGAATTTCCAAATTCAACTCTAGCACCAACAGTGAACTTTGTGGGAGAAGTGAATTTCGTAATAGAGATCGCATTGTAATGGTAGTGGTCGGTACAAAATGATTTATGTGGGTTACCATGGATTTGGATGAAATGAGGTTACATTCGCGTTGCATTTCAACATGAATGAGAGATGAAGAAGGTTAGAAAGATAAGTTTGACACATGAGAAATTTTGGTGCTAATCAAAATATTAATAAATTTAAAATCCAAATCAGTAAAATTAGGAACAAATAGCTTCAAACATATGCCCGTTAGTAAATAGGGGTATTTTTAGACCAAAAGTTTAATGACAAGGTTATACTTGAAGCAAACTTCCAAAAGAGGGCAAATATGTAACGATTCGGTCGGTCGTTTTGAGTACTTTATCCTATTTCCCTTATTTGATGCTTACTTATGTGTATTTGAGGTTTCCTGACTTGCCGGGAGTGGTTGGTTTGATTTCGGCGAAGTTTCGGAGTGAATTGGGACACTTAGTCCCAAGGTTGGAAGCTAAGTTGAAAGAATTTACCAGAGTTTGACTTTTGTGTAGACGACTCCGAAAAGGAGTTTTGATGGCTCCAATAACTTCGTATGGTAATTTTGGACTTAGGTGTATGTTCGGATATAGATTTGGAGGTCCGTAGATTGGTTTGGTGCCTTTCGGCGAAAGTTGGAAAGTTAAAGGTTTGGAAGGTTGATGGGTTTGATCGAGAGTTGAATTTGATGATATCGGGTTCGGATTTTGGTTTCGCGAGTTGGAAAAGGTCCGTTGGGTCATTTGGGACTTACATACAAAGTTTGAGGTCATTCAGAGTTGATTTGATATGGTTCGGCATGCGTTTTGGGAAGTTGAAAGTTAATTAGGCTTGAATTGAGGTGTGATTCGTGATTTTGATGTTATCTTATATGATTTGAAGCCTCGAATAGGTTCATGTTATGTTTTAAGACTTGTTTGTATGTTTGGATGGGACCCGGGGGGCCTCGGTGTGAGGAATTGAATTCAGATGCATTTTGGACTTAGAGAAATTGTTGAAGTATCAGATTTCTGGTGTTTTCGCATCTGCGGTGGGATTGGTTGCAGATGCAGAGCTGAAGGTCCGACGTCCTTTGTTGTGCACGCGCGAGGTAGACTTGGCTAGGGGAGGTCCGCAGATGTGCACAGGATTCCGCAGAAGCGGAGATTGGCTGAAGGAGCTGGGCTCGCAGGTGCGGAAGGATTCCGCAGGTGCGGGAGCGCAAGTGCTGGGTGTTACCAGAGAAGTGGATTGTCGGGCATTTGGCTTGTTCGCAGATACAATCCTTGTTCCGTAGAAGCGGTACCGCAGAAGCGACTAAGTGACCGCATATGCGAGATTGCTGACACGTTTTATAATCTAGGGTTTGAGTGTTTTTCTCATTTTGGAATTATAACTTTGAGATACTTAGGCCATGGAATGTTGTCCTTAGATTATGAGGATGATGCCTTCAGACTATGACGCCTTCGGATAATGTGGCGATATTTCAACTAATGAAATGCAAGGATGCGGCGACACTTGAATGTTTGACGAAGAAGATAGGCAGCGCTTAGCCTTATGCGGATGACGAAGGCAGTGCTTAGCCTTATGCAAGAATGGAAGAAGATAATGCTTAGCCTTATGAAATGATGGAGGAAGAGCTTAGCCTTATGCAAGTAGGAAGGCAATGCTTAGCCTTATGCAAGTAGAGGGGTCGTGCTTGAAACTAATGCAGATGGTGAGGGCAGTAGTTACCTCTATGCATATGATTAGGGCAGTGCTTAGCCCTATGCAGATGTGGAACAGTGCTTAAGCCTTATGCAATGATGGAGGCAGATCTTAGCCTCATGCAAGAAGCAGGGCAGTGCTTATCCCTATGCAAATAATAATAGCAGTGCTTAGCCCTATGCAAGTAATGAGGGCAGTGCTTAGACCTATGCAATTAGAAGGCAATGTTTACCTTTATGCAATGATGGAGACAGATCTTAGCCTTATACAAGTAATGAGGCCGGTGCTTAGCCCTATGCAAATAAGGAGGGTAGTGCTTAGCCCTATGCAGATGAAGGCAATGCTTCGTCTCATGCAATGATGGAGGCAGAGCTTAGTTTCATGCAAGTAATAAGGGCAGTGCATAGCCCTATGCAAATAGTGAGGGCAATGCTTATCCCTATACAGGTGAAGGCAATGCTTATCCCTGTGCAATAAGGAGGAAGAGGTTAGCCTCATGCAAACGCGATAAAGGAAAGAAATTCTTAGCTTGACACATTTAAGCTTGGTATCATTTATTCATGTGAACATAGTGGTCTTGTCGTGTATCCTTTATAGATACTTCAGATAATATTGTACCTGTTATACCTGCATTCAAAGAAATATTGTACGTTGGGAGAAAGGTTGGTTCGTGCTTTTAATCCTTTGTTCCATCCTTTCCTTTGACTTTGCTTTCTGAGCTTGACACCTTTATGCTTTGAGCTAGCCTGGGTAACATTTGGCTATTACAAAAATTGATTTTTGAAAAATATGCATTTTGTAATTGGTCTGCCATAAAGAATGAAATTATTAAAATATACACAAAATAGATAGTTTTGTTGAGTCATAGACTGTGACACGTTTTGAGACATTGCAATGTCCTTATCCCGTGTAGCATTCTGAGGTGCCCCCTCGGGATTCAAATTTCTGCCCTAGTTCTGATGGGTTGTCTCTGATATATATTACGATAATCCTTTCTGGTAACTCTTTGGTGAAATGCTATTGGATCTAATGAAATTCGAAGTTTGCCCCATCTCCAATCGTGGCGGGAAATGAAAATTATATTATTATATGACCGAACCCACAGGGCTAACCTATGTATCCCCCCTTAGACATAGTACTTTTAACGGTGTCCAAATTGATATGTTTCGACCATATCTCTCCATTTCTTCTAGTATGAGTGCTCCTCCTGTTAGTACTTGGTGAACCATGTAAGGGCCTTGCCAGTTTGGTGAGAATTTACCCTTTCCTTCATCCTGATGTGGGAAGATTCTCTTCAGAACCAGTTGCCCCATTGTGAATTGTCTTGGTCTAACCTTCTTATTGAAAGCCCTTGACATTCTGTTCGGGTAGACTTGTCCATGACACACCGCGTTCATTTTTTTCACGTCGATGTGAGCCAACTTATCATATCAACTTTGTACCCATTATGCATCACTAAGCTCGGCTTCCTGTATGATCCGCGGGGAAGGAATTTTTGCCTCAACAAATATAACAGCTTCAGTACCATAAACCAATAGATAGGGAGTTTCCCCAATTGATGTTTGGACCATTGTGCGGTATCCCAACCTAGCAAATGGTAACTTCTCGTGCCACTGTTTGTAACAGTCCACCGTCTTTCTTAGTATTTTCTTAATATTCTTATTGGCAGCTTCTACAACTCCATTCACTTGTGGTCTATATGTAGTGGAATTTTGGTGTTTGATCTTGACTGTCTCGCACATGGACTGCATCAAATCACTATTGAGGTTGGAGACATAATGAACTCAAATCGGTAGACAATACTGTCCCGAACAAAATTCGCTACAACCTTCTTTGTCATGGCTTTTTATGAGGTGGTTTCGACCTACTTGGTGAAGTAATCAATGGCTACCAGGATAAATCGGTGTCCGTTGGAGGCGACAGACTCGATCGGCTGATGGCATCCATTCTCTAAGCTGTAAAAGGCCAAGGCGAACTCGTCACATTGAGTTCATTAGGTGTGACTCGTATCATGTCAGCAGGTACCTGGCACTGCTGACATTTCTGTATGTACTTGATGCAGTCAGTTTCCATAGTCATCCAAAAATATCCCGACCTTAGTATCTTCTTGGCTAGAAAAATTCCATTCATGTGAGTTCCGCATGTCCTGGCATGTATCTCTTCGAGCAATCTGGATTCTTACTTGACATCGACATATCTTAGCAATCCTAGATCGGGAGTTCTTTTGTATAGAATTCATGCGCTCTCAAAGAAATTGTTGGATAACCTCTGTAATGTGCGCTTTTGAGTAGGTGTAGCATTTTTCGGGTATTCTCCCTTTTTCCAGATACTCCCTAATATCGTGAAAGCATGAATTCCTATCAAATTCCTCTTCAACATGAGCACAGTAGGTAGGCTGCTTGCAGATCTCTATTGGGATGAGGTCGATATAATTCTTATTTGGATGTTGTATCATGGAATATAAGGTGGCCAATGCGTGTGCGAACTCGTTCTGAATCCGGGGAACTTGCTTGAGTTCTATATTTGTGAACCTCTTGATCAATTCCTGCTCAAAATCCATGTATGGCAGTATCTTGGTATTCTTGGTGGTACATCCTCTGAGTACCTGATGTATCAGCAAGTCTGAGTCTCCGATTACCAATAATTTCTTGATGTTCATGTTGATGGAAAACTGAAGTCCTAAAATGCAAGCTTCAAATTTTGCCATATTTTTGGTGCATAGAGGCCTGAGCTTGGCAGATATCGGATAATGTTGGCCGTTTTCGATACTAGGACAGCTCCAATGCAACTCCCTTGAGGTTTGTGGCTCTATCGAAGAACATTCTCCAACCATCATAAGCTTCGGCGATATCGTCCCCTATGAAAGATACTTCTTCATCGGGAAAATACGTTTTTAATGGTTCGTATTCTTCGCCCACATGGTTCTCTACTAGGTGATCAGCCAATGCTTGCCCCTTGATTGCCTTCTAAATCACATAAATGATATTGAACTCACTTAGCAGTAATTTCCACTTTGCCAACTTGCTAGTAGGCATAACTTTCTGAAAAATGCACTTTAAGGGGTCCATTATCGATATGAGGTATGTGGGGTATGCGCAGAAATTGTGCCTCAACTTCTGGGCTATCCATGCGAGCACAACAGGTACGTTCCAACAGAGAATACCGAGCTTCATAAGGTGTGAACTTCTTACTCAGATAGTATATTACCTGCTCTTTTCTTCCGGCCTCTTCGTGTTGTCCTAACACACATCCAAATGCTCTGTCCAACTCGTACAACTACAACAATAGAGGTCTCCTGGACTCCGTGGATTCAAAATAGGAGGTTTGGACAATTACTCCTTGATTTTATTGAATGCCTTTTGACATATCTTAGTCCAAATTGTTAAAACATCCTTTCTCAATATATTGAAGATTGGTTAACATATTACCGTCGAATGCGCTATGAAACCACTAATGTAAATGAGACGGCCCAAGAAGTTGCCACGACCCTAATTTCCCACCTTAGGATGTTGTATTGGCACCTAGTCTCTAAGACTAGGTAATCCTAACATACAAGAGAATATGACAGAAATAATGGCTAACAACATGAAATAACTCTGATAAGTCTCATAATAACCTCAATACTGAATCACACTTACAATATTCCCAAAACCTGTTGAAACTTAGTCATAAGCTCTACAGAAATGTACTAAAATCTCTAATACAACACTCTGATAATAGGATACATAGTAGGGAAATAATGGAAGGTGACTCTGACACCTACGAGCGTCGAACAGATATACAAGAACAACAAGTAATCAAATAGGGACAAATATAAGTAAGACAAATGAAGAAATAACAAAAACTGCTCAAACAACAAGCCTTATGAACATAGAATGTATAACGAGAATCAATACCGAGGTACCACACCTCACAATCTCATTTCACAAGAATTCTTCCTTATATCACCGCATGAACCTTGAATTTAAAAAACATTTTCCCGAAATAGCTACACGCGTTTTAGCTCCCTTATCTCACCGCGTGGCTTTAAGTAATTCCCTTACTAGCAATACACGTATCAATCTCACCTTATCTCACTGCATGAGTATCAATACCTATCCTTAAACCACCACATGCATGTCAATATCACAACACAATAATCAACTCGCACCACATGTGCCCATATGCTACAACACTTGCCAAAAATCAACAATGCCAATGTTACCACAACATATAGCCCACGGCTCAACCAACAATGTGAACACGAATCTCATTAATAATAAAATGAATGAGGAATGATATCTTAATAATGAACAACTTCAAATAAGACTAATTCAACAATAAAAGAGGTAACAAGACAATAAGAGAGATAACAACTTCAACTAAAGCATATAATAACAAAATTGACAATAAGAGATAGAACCTATTCTAACAACGTCAAATAGAGTATGTGAGAGAAAGTTCAACAATGGAAGGTATAACATGTTAAGACAATTTATAATAAATGCATGGAAGAGCTCTAAGAATCTAAACCAGTCAACATACCATATAAAAGCCCGTGTACACACTCGTCGCCTCGTGTACATGTCTTCCACATAATCCAAATAACAAAATCAACCCGACTCCTAAGGGGTAGTTCCCCCAAATAAAGTTAGACAAGATACTTATCTCAACTAGGCCAAATGAACCCTCAAAAATAGCTTTTCACCTAAAATTTGCTTCTGCAGGCTCAAATCTAACAAACTTAATAACATAAAACAATGCAAGAAAAAACAATTACGATAGATAAATCTATGATCTTTACACAATTCCCTGTATGGCCCCGTTAAAATTTTCTAATGATTTAAAATTTTAAAATGTGCCAGCAGTATTTGATAATAACGTATTCGAGTATTAAAGGAGACTTATGGGATAGAACCACGTCATTTTGAAATGAAAATATGTGTTTAAGATGTGTTGGATCATATTAAGGAGTTTTGTAAATGGGAAGAATTTGTGTGTAACAAGTTGGATACATTAAATGGAAAGGATGTTATTATGTAGATATGGTTCCATACTTATATGAAGGTTTGGAAGTCAATTAGGGTCTATATCATATCATGGTTTCAATTGAGGGTGAGTGGAGAAGCAAGAAATGGAGAATAAAATAACTAGGACCATGCTAGGGACAGTGCTACGCGCGGATTGTGGCACGCCAGCCCTCTCAGCAACTTTGAAAACCAGTGAAGTATAGGCATTTGGCACTAGCACTGGCGCGCTACCCTCACCTGAAGCTTTTCTTTTAAGTATTCACTTTGGGGTTCATTTCCCCCACTTCACTTGGACGGATTTTGGAGCTCCTCTCTACTCTCTCAAGATCACCAACTCCTCTCTTCTTCAAAGTAAGTAATCTCCATTATCTTGGTGTGAAATTCCATCATCTCTACACTAGTATTGATGAAATCTACACATGAAATCCCTAGATTTTCAAGAAATTTCTTCAAGAACTCAAAAGGAGGGTTTTGTACGATATCTTCCAAAAGGTAATCCTACACCCTTAGACTTACATGCATGGATTTATTATGGGAATATGAGTATGAATTAAGTATTGGAACTCATGGGATGGTGATTGGAAGCCATAATTTTTCAATTTAAATACATAACCATTGTAGAGGTTGAAAGGTGATTATTTGATGGAATTTTGTTGGTTGGGTGTGGATGGCTGGTCATGCATGTGATGTTGGAAGTTATAAATTTTTTAAGAAATAGGATAAATTATTGTTAAATGGTGGTAGTTGGATGAACTAATTCTATGGCTATGAGATCTAAGGATTTATGCCTACTAAGTGTTTGGTAAAGTGTCTAAATAGTCTAAACAATGGAAATTGTTACTAATGATAGTTCCATGGGATGTTGATATTGTATATTGAAGTTTCTTAGTATAGTGGATCGTTGAAGCATCATTAAGGGATGAATTTCAGGTATGAAGTCTAAACTCTTTTTTTCTTGTATTGGAATCCACATATTCTTACAAAATTCCATTGCGTGAAGTTCGAACATGAAACAAAATTGATGTGGGATATTCGAGCTAGTAAACTGACTCCCGATTGGCATAGCGTGTTAGAACCCTCATATGTTAATTATTCTCTATTCTTGACTTAATTGTGTTATATCCCCCCTCCCTTTGGGGAGAAAGATTGGAACGAAATCGATGAGAGCAAATTCTTATTCCCATATGACGAAATCTTATAAACTTATATTCTTGTTAAGTCCAAAGGTGCCAAAGGGTATGATTTGAAAGGAAATCTTTTGTACGAACAAATGTCGTTTCAGAATAGAAATTGCGATATCTTGACTACACCTCCACTCGCATACATTGGGGTGAGGCAGCAGGGCCGCTTGTGTAGAGTTGTGGTATTGTGATTACACCTCCACCTGCATACATTGGGGTGAGGTGGCAGGGCCGCTTTGTGTAGAGTTGTGGTATTGTGATTACACCTTCACCCGCATACATTGGGGTGAGGCGGCAGGGCCGCTTTGTGTAGAGTTGTGGTATTGTGATTACACCTTCACCCGCATACATTGGGGTGAGGTGGCAGGGCTGCTTTGTGTAGAGTTGTGGTATTGTGATTACACCTCCACCCGCATACATTGGGGTGAGGCAGTAGGGCCGCTTTGTGTGGAGTTGTGGTATTGTGATTACACCTCCACCCGCATACATCTGGGTGAGGTGGTTGGGCCGCTTTGTGTAGAGTTGTGGTATTGTGATTTCACCTCCACTCGCATACATTGGGGTGAGGCAGCAGGGCCGTTTTGTGTAGAGTTGTGGTATTATGAATACACCCCCACCCACATATGTTGGGGTGAGGCGGCAAGTCCTCTTTGTGTAAAGGTGGTTATAGAGGATCCCCGACTTAAAATTTTATAAATGTTATTTAAAGCTCTTAATAAATTTGCTTTGACTTTAACGGCTATCTAGGCCATCCTATTGTTACCATGATTCATCATATTCATGTTGTATTTTCAAGTCCTTGAATAGGTGTTTGGTTTTCATACTAGTACTATTCGACATGTACTAACATTCCTTTTGCCGGGGGCACTGCATCTTTAATGGATGCATATGGTTCCACAGCGGAAAAAATTGACCGGTGATAGCGGTAGACATTCTTCGCAGCTAACTTGGTGAGCCCCACTTCATTCCGTGGTCGTGCATCTTTTGTTCCATGTGTATTATTATGCTTTGAGGTATAGCCAGAGCCATGTTGCCGGAACTATTATTGTACTCTTTTGTATCTAGTAGAGGCTCTGTAGATGTAGAGTGGGTTGCGTATTGGTGTCGGGAAAGTCAAACTAAAGATGTTGTAATTGTACCACATGCTTCCTCTATTAAACTATGGTTGTGAAATGTATTGTGTTGGAGACTTATAAATGATGCAACTAATGGAACTGAACTGGAGTGGTTCTCATGACTATCCCATTGTCTAATTAATGAAATGTATCCTTTCTTTATTTTGTGGGTGAGTTGGATAGAAGGAAATCTAGCAGGCTTGCTCGGCCGGGTTATCTCGGATGAGCACCGCTCGCGCTCCCTGAGGTCGGGCGTGACATTCCCCAAATGTCAACAAAAGTCAACCCCGAGCTTGCCAGGTCAAAACCCGAGCCCAAAGATAGATTCTGACTATCCATAACCCCACGATTCTATATATGTGTTTTGTTTTCAAATCTGAGTCCAAATCAACTATCAAAACCCAAATTTTCATTTTTTAAAACTTAGACAAAAATCCCCAAAATTCCTCTTTGATTCTCATAAAATTGATGTTAATTGATTAGAATCACTTACCAAATGATTGTAGATGAAAATCCACTCTCCAAATCGCCTCCTACCAAGTCTAGGGTTCTAAAATGAGAGAAAATGAGATGAAATCCGAACTCCCAACCCTTTTGTTCAGTTGCAAATGACACAATTGCACCATTAGGTTCATAATTGCGAACCCTCGCAATTGCGGAGAATTCATCGCAAATGTGGCACTGACAGCCTATGTGGGAAGTCGAAATTCGGCACTGGCTTCGCTATTTGAAGCATGCTCCCTTCATAAATGCGACTAAAGTGTCGCAAATGCGAACCTACCCAATATAGCATATTTTTTCGCAAATGCGATCAGGGCATCGCAGATGCGATACCTGAAGCCCCACTGCTATGATCACAATTGCGATGCTAGTGTTCGCAATTGCGACATCTGAGACACCAGAACACCAACAACGTGGTTCAGTTCAAAACTATACCGAAACACATCCGAAACTCACCCGAGCCCTCGGATGTCCAAATTAAACATCCACACAAGTCTAAAAATATCATACGAACTCGCTCGTGCGATCAAAACACAAAAAAAACATCTAGAACTACGAATCGGACATCAAAACACATGATTTTCAAATGAAAACTCAAGAACCTCTATAATTGCAACCAAGCGTTTGAATTCTATCAAACCAACTCCAAATGACACCAAATTTCACAGACAAGTTCCAAATAGCAAAGTGGACCTATTCCATGTCCCAAAACAAAATTCCGAACCCGATAGCGAAAAAGTCAACCGATGGTCAAATTTGTGAAAACTTCTGATTCTCAAATTAGCAACATTCAGCAAAACAAGACAAATCAACCTAGGGACCTCCGAATTGAATTCTGGGAATACTCCCAAGTCCAAATCAAGATACGAACCTATCAGAACCATCAAAACACCGTTACGGTGTCGTTTTCACAAAAATTAAACTTTGATCAACATTTCCAACTTAGGCTTCTAAACCAAGAACTAAAAGGTCCAAATCAACCCAAAACCTTCCCGGAACAAAACAAACCAACCCCTCAATTCATAAACCTACAAATACACATGTGTGAAGCATAAAAAGGGGAATCAGGGCTCATATAAACCAAACGTCCGGTTGGATCGTTACATTCTCCCCCTCTTAAAACAAATGTCCGTCCTCAAACATCTATAGAAACATACCTGAAGTGACGAAAAGGTGAGGATAATGACTCCGCATGTCGTGCTCGGTCTCCCAGGCTTCCTCCTTGATCGGATGACCCCTCCATTGAACCTTCACGGCAGCAATATTGTTAGACCTCAACTTCGGACTTGTCTATCCAGGATGGCCACCGGCTCCTCATCATAAGTCAAATCCTTGTCAAATTGGACTGAGCTGAAATCTAATACATGGAACAGATCACCATAATACTTTCGGATCATGGAAACATGGACCGGGGTAAATTTTTGATAAGCTTGGTGGCAATGCAAGTCTGTAGGCCACCTCACTAACTCTCTCGAGGATCTCAAAAGGACCAATATACCTATGGCTCAACTTTCCCTTCGTCTCGAACTTCATCACACACTTCATGGGTGAAACCCACAGTAAAACCCTCTCTCCCACCATATATGCTACATCACAAACCTTCCAATCAACATAACTTTTCTGCCTAGATTGTTCCGTACGCAGTCGATCCTGAATCAACTTGACTTTCTCCATGTCATCCAGAACCAAATCAGTGCCAAACAACCTTGCCTCTCCCGGCTCAAACCAACCAACTGGAGAACGACACTGCCTCCCATATAAGGCCTCGTAAGGAGCCATCTAAATATTTGATTGTTAGTTGTTGTTGTAGGAGAACTCTACAAGCAGAACGATATGATCCCATGAACCTCCGAAATCCATAACACATGCACGTAGCATATCCTCCAAGATCTAAATGGTGCGTTTGGACTGCCCGTCCGTCTGGGGTGAAATGTGGTACTCAACTCTACCTGTATGCCTAACACACACTGCACGGCTCATTAGAAATGCAACGTAAATTGCGTGCCTCGATCAAAGATAATAGACACCGGTACACCGTAGAGACAAACAATCTAAGAGATATATATCTGATCCCGTTGCTCTGAAGAATAAGTAGCCACCACAGGAATGAAATGTGCCGAATTGGTCAACCTATCCACAATAACCCACACTGCGTTGAATTTCTTCAAAGTGTGTGGGAGCCCAACGACGAAATCCTTGGTGATACGCTCCCACTTCAAATCGGGAATCTTAAGTCTCTGAAGCATACCACCCGACCTCTGGTGCTCGTACTTCACCTGTTGATAGTTCAAGCATCGAGCCACAAACTCTACTATATCTTTCCACATTCTTCTCCACCAATGCTACCTCAAATCCTGATACATCTTGGCAGAACAGACTCAACGGTAGGAGTATCAACACTAACATCCCTCACAAAGGCTAGATATGCTTCACACCCCTTATCAACCATATGATGTGCCTTAAGGAAGGACACAACTCTGGTAGGAATAAAATCCAATGTACCCCTCCACTCTAACTACGAAAAACCTGGCATAACTAGTGTCACAGTCTTGGTGTGACAATCTAGAATAGCGTGATAGGGCGACAACCAATTCATGCCAAGATCACGTCAAAGTCTACCATACTAAGTAGCAATAGGTCATCTCTGGTCTTATAACCACCAATAATGACTAAACACGATCGATAAATGCGGTCCACAATAATTGGATCTCCCACAGGTGTGAACACATATACAAGAGCAGTCAAAAGAATCAAGAGATATATCCAAATACGGAGCATAGTAGGATGACACGAATGAATAAGTGGAACCTAAATCAAATAAGATTGATCCATCCCTATGACAACCTGAACAATACCTATAATGAAAACATCCACTGCAACCGCCTCTGTCCTACCAGGAAAAGCATTAAAACGAGCCTGGCCTCCCCCTCTAAGGCGACCTCTACCCTCTTGACCTCCACCCCTAGCTAGCGGTGCAGGCGGAGCGGCGACTAGAGCAACAACCATGGCCTGTGGACCCTATGGAATTCGTGGAGCATGTGTAGTCTATGGAGGTAACCCGCTACTGAGTCTAGGGCCGTCCCTCACTATATTTCTAATATCACCACACTCGAAACAAGATCTCGTGGGCATGGCTGCTGACAGTTGAATGAAGCCTATGCAGGAGGTGCACTGGAAAGAGGCTAAGCAAAATGGGCAACCTGAGATCTCGAAATAGCCGGAGCACTGGTAGTAGTTGGGAGTGCTGAATGAACTGGGCAGCCCACATAGCCTCTGCCATGACGGGTTATGATGGTAGGCTATAATCTCGTGTTTTAGTCGCTTATTGCACTCTAATTCACTGCACTTTTATTGTGTTTTAGCTTTAATCACTATTGTTTTATACTTATTTTGTGTTTTATGCCTTGTATGAGTGATTCCGAGTGATGTAGATGTTATGGAGCTAATCTGAGCTATTTGGAGCTTTAAAGTCTAAGTAAAATCCCAAATGATTAAGCCAGGATCGTGTTCGGGGGTCGAGGACCAAGCATGGACATCAAAAATCAAAGTTTGAACTTCACTCTGAGAAAATCCCACTGTCGCGGAGCATGGTGCGCTGCGGCTGCCCAATTCATGCAGCTTGTCAGATGTTTAGCTCTCTGGATTTCCCTACTAATTCCCCGCATGGCGCGTCGCCCTATGCTCTTGTGCAATTCTTATAGAGTGAAAATCCTATTTCGGATAGGAAAAGGTGTTTTTATCTGGGCCCGAACCCATTTGGTATAAATACATGGAAAAACATTATTTTCTGGACTTTTGACACATAATCGACCTAAGGAGTCTAAGGAGGAATTGTAATAAAACGAGCACAAGGATTTCCTCATTTCTTTCTCACTCAAAACCTAAGTTTGGATTGAATTTATGATTTCCTATACTTTTATTATAATTGTGATGAATTACCCCATAGCTATGGAGTAGTTTTCTTTAGGCTTTGATGGATTTGGTGTATTGATATTTGCTTGTGGATTGTAACTCCGGTTTTATGTATTGAAGCGTTTTTGGATGATTTAATTGTTGCATCTATATTCACTTGTTCATGTAATCGAGAGAGGCATAACTTGTGATATCTTTGCATTATATTGTTGGTTGAGTTCATTAATTCTTCTTAGTAATCGGAAGAGGCTACATGAATCATTGATTAAACCTAGTTAGAAGGATAATCGAGAGAGGTTCTCCTAAAGACTAATCCACTACGCATTCTTGCATATCTTCACAGAGCTTAAATTAGTTCATCTCGTGAGGTTGAGACTTCATCAAGAGATGAGTTTCTACTAAACAATTGAACTAATAATTGAGTGAATTCGAGAGACTCACTTGAACTTTCGAAGTGAATTATCTAGAGTAAATCCCAGACAACTATCTTGCACCTATCCTATCAAAACCCTATTTTCTCCCATTGATATCTTTCTTTGATTATACCTTGCTTTGATTGTCATTAGTCAATAGATTTAGACTTCTAGTTAAATTTAGTATTAATCACATAATTCTCAACTGTTGATCATCTTGGATAGCAAGTAAGCTAGAAACTACAAGGATATTGTTTAAGTCCAATCCATGTGGATACGATATTATACTATACTATTTTTGCTTAGCGAGTATAATTTTAAGTGGTATTTGGTGCTCATCAAATTTTGGCGCTGTCGCTGGGAATTGGCAATCAACAACATTTGAAATAGTTTGTACTGCTAATTCAGGAATTTTTCTTTTTATTTTATTTTTTGTCCTTTTACAATTGGTGTTGTTTGACTGTGCGCATGCTACAGGTTAACAGTGGTGCGTGACTCGAGCTTCTGGGAAAGAAGTGCTACCATACAGACCAGAGATAGAAAAACAACAGCGACAGCTGAGGAAGGAAAGAAATCTCATCGAGACATTAGAAAAGGTTGGGAAATCCTCAACCAAAGAACTTATGGCTGGAGACGATGATGATAATGTAGATTTGGTTGCAAGAGGGGCAGCCCAACAAAGAGAATAAGCTGCACGGGATGCTCAAGAAGCAGCTATTAAAGATGCACAGATTATAATACAAAGCAGTGGCTTTGAAGCTTGCCCACGGGATCGATTAGAACATAGGATGAGATGACCAGAAAATTCCTTGATAAATATTTCTCATCAGCTAAGACGGGTAAGTTTAGAAGAGAAATCCATAACTTCTGTCAGAAAGAGACTGAAACTATGTTTGAAGCTTGGGAGAGGTTTAAGGAGTTAGTCAGAGAGTGTCAACATAGTGGAATTGAACATTAGATGCAACTCCAGGACTTTTGAGATGGATTGACACTGGCCTCACGTAGAACATTGAATAATGCAGCTGGAGGCCCATTGATGAAGAAGACTCCAGAGGAGATAGTTACAATTCTTGATGAGTTGTCTGAAGATGCAAATCAATTTCCCTCTGAGAGTGCGAAAAGAAGACGATCAATGGGATAAAGAAACAAGAAATCAATGAGAGCCTCAAACACTATTAAAGCGTCAAGTTAAGAGCAAGGTAAGCTTTCATGTAAATATCAATATTTTTAGGTTGGGAGATCTTTATTACCAATACACCACCGTGTTTTTAGCATGGAGTCCGATCTTGGCCCGATCGGCTAAGCCGTCTCACCCGAAGACATCCAATCACAACAACACCATGTGCGCATCATGGCATCCAATCTTGGCCCGATCGACTAAGCCATCTTACCATAATGTCGTGTGGGTCGACATCTCTTTCCACTAGCAATAATCTCATCCCGATTAAGGTGAGTAATCTCAACACATCAATCTCATCCCATATAAAGGCAATAATCTCAACACATCAATATGGGTATTTACCCCTCAATCACTCCTACACCGGCATGTGTAGTTTCGGGGTTAGATTATTTCAACCTACCCTTCCTTGGCGAGTAACGATACTTCCAAAAAATTTATATATAAATAAGTTAAAACTCATTTCATAATCTTTCACACATCCTTTCATTTCATTGGCACTATTGGACACAAATGTAGTTTTCATTCTTGGCTCGATGGCCACATTGTATATCTCATGCTCACTTATTTCACTTTCAAACATCATCATAGGTTATCAACAATAAGAGCATTTGGAAACAAGACTTAAATATGTATATGGGCAATAGGAGTCTTAAGCACATTGAGTTATCTTTCCAAAGTTAAGCATAATAACTTGCATTTGAAACATGAATTGAAGTCATAACATTTTGATCCATAAATCATACTTGAATACATTCTCGAAGGAGACAATAATGTGATAGAAGTAATTGAATCACATTTTGAGCATATAATTTCTGACACAATGTTTATATGGATTAACTGAAATATATAAGGAATGGCCCGGATCATGAGAAATAAGAACATGGGCCATCCACGCTTGAAACATGCGAGCAATGGAATTCGATTCTATGAGAGAAGTT
Organism: Nicotiana attenuata; assembly: GCF_001879085.1. Classification (NCBI taxonomy): domain Eukaryota; kingdom Viridiplantae; phylum Streptophyta; class Magnoliopsida; order Solanales; family Solanaceae; genus Nicotiana; species Nicotiana attenuata. The sequence continues at coordinate 574,576 of NW_017670487.1, forward strand.
TAGCCAACATACCTCGCTTGAGCTTTCCTTAAACGACTACAACGTTCCAAAAATCCTAGCGACTTCAATCTATTAGAGACATGACAAAATTGAACCATAATTAGGCAGCGATTCGTGGATTCAGCTCACCTAGGCATTTCATCAAGCACTAGGTGAGAAAATTAGTCTACAAGGACCTAGGGTGGGAAATCCTTCATCTCACAACTAATTCCCAAGTCCATATTTCACCCAAATAAGTTCAACAATTCCTCTACCAGCATTTTTACCGCATGCATGCCCAATGACTAACTTCCAACCCCAGATTCATGTCTCCCATTACCCATCTTTAGCCCAATTCCAAAGTTGAGAGCTGGAGTGTAGAGCCTTACCTCTTAGAAGGATACCTTGAGAGCTTTCCCTGTTGAATTCCAAGGCTTGAGAAAGGGATGATTGGTAGGATGGTGGGAGTTTCTTGATACCTCTCTAAAACACTCCTCCTCTCTCTCTAAAAAAGCTATTGAAACCAGCCAAAATAACCCCAAATTCGTCTTATAAGAAATGGGGTCGGGTAAAAATTTTCTCAAACTTAAGGCTCCGAACCGGGTCTGCGATCGCAGACCGGACTGGAAAAGAGAGATGCGGTCCGCAAAGTGGACCACAGAAATGGTCCCAAAATTGGGCTGATCGGGTTAGGTGTGCAGTAGGTATGCGGTGCGCAAACCAATTATGCAGCCGCAAAATGGACCGCGGAATCCCCCTCCGGAATGTTTCATGCTGAATCTTTGACATAAGTGTTGTCCGCGAAATGATTATACGGTCGCATAATTGACCGCCAAACGACCTCCAGAAATTATTATTTTCTTCTGCTCCACTCTGCAGTGGATCTGCGGTCCACGGAGTAGTTTTGCAGTCGCATAATGGACTGCAGAAACGCAATCTTCTGCAATAATTTTCCTTCAAACACGTTAGCTTATATCGACACCACAAAACCCCTGGTTCTAGGTGAAATCTTAGGGGTCCTTTCAAGAACATAGCTAAAGTCTCAATGAAATTACGAACGTAACTTGCGACAACTTTTGTAGATATTGTCTCCTAACTCATTTGACTTCAAAATTTAACACATGACTATAACACGACTAAAATAAATCATCACATCACCTCCTTCTCATGTTAATCATCCCAGTATCACATTAAAAGCACGGGTTATAACATTCCCAACTTGCCATTTCGACGAGACTTATTTTCTTCAATTTGTTTAGCTTCTAAACCTTCCAACCCTCTTGATATTTCCAGTTCATGATCTTAAATATTTGTAACCTCCAAGGTAACATGATTAACTTACTTTATGTACTTTCAAAGATGATCATATTTCCGATCATACATACTCTAACTTACGACATACTTTTACGTACGAAACATGGGGTGTAGCATCAATCCCCCCTTTGGAACATTCATCCTCGAATGTTGACTGATGTGCTTATCAGTCTCATAACCTACAACTCTTACGGATACTTTTATACTGTCCTTTCCATCTAAGCAATTGTTCAGCAAATAAATTCAAAGGCCAGGGCATTCCCCCCTTTAGGCCTCTATCTCACACCACGACTTGTGGTCAGAATTCATCCAATCTCGTAACTGTTTCTACCTTTTGTCATGCAACATGTACGAAGTTTTCCTTGTATGTGCGCCTATGTGACTTTTTTCTCCTTTTTCCTCTCACTTTGTGAACATGTACAAAACTCTAGGCATCTATTGGTGTGCTGAAGTTCTTCGCTTGGTACTTTATCGAACTTACTACTATTGTCACATTTTGATTCATAACCTTGGTTATCTTTACTGCATCTATGTAGGTCATATTATACAATAACACTTACATCGATTTATTTTTACCGAGGTCTTCTACCAAACTCCAAGTTACTCTCTCGCAGCTTATCTTTATCTTATATGTATAAATCTAAGTCCTTTAATGCTCTCTCATTTCTGTTCATATTAAGAATGACAGCCTAATCTGATCTCATACTTTTGAACTTTATCAATATATTGTTGATTCACATTAATGTTGATTTATAATCTATCGCTGATAACTTGAAAATTGTCACTAGGGCTCACATCTCATTAGGGAGCATCTGATGTTATTTGCCTGATTCACCTAGAGCTGACACTACACTTCAATAAACGTATTTATAGCATCTCCAATGTGATTCTTCTTATGGGGGGTATTCTAATCCAATGCAATTCATGAAATCCCTTCTCTTTGAATCGTTACTCAATTGAAGACCAAAACGTCGTCCTCTTATTATTTATCATAATTATACTCTTATTCTACTACCAGGGCATCATTCCATCTCTTCGAAATGCTCTTTGTCTTAAATTCCTCTAAGTTGATATGTTATGTGTCTTTTTTTTATGAATTAACAAACTTCATGAGGGAACCAGATAGGTAACTAATATAATTGGTTCCTTAGTGTGCAGAGAAACTAATCGGATATCTGGTTCAACTCTCAATAAAATCATTTAAGGGAATAGCAGAAGGAACAGATAGGGATCAGTTCCTCCGATCATAGTACAAGTCAACTCTAACAGTTGTTAAAGTTGCTGCATTGTACACGCAGCAATACAACATCACCGTTGAAGCATGCAGTGTACCTCACACTCTCTTGCATCATCTTTGATGACTTCACACATATATTATCAACATGACGCAAGGGATTTCATTAATCACGTGCAAATCCAAAAATCATATTCTCTCAAGTACTAGCCACCACAGCTTTCAACGCTCTCTCAAGAACAAAGTTGGTACAATCTCAAGGACCAGATCCAGAGATTGAAGATATGTTAAGTTTGTTGAGTCTTTGTTATTTTGTTCTTCACTTGTAATCCTACACTACATTCAAGAAGTGTCTTTATAAGATAGATTTCAATCATTCTTTGGTTTGGTTTCTTGGCTAGAGTTAGTTATGGTTTGTTGCTTTGTATTAGAGTTACTGCATAGGGCTTCCAATAGAGTTATTGTAAGGGGTAAGGGATTAAGAGTTTAATTCCTAGATTGCAATAGGTTGTTATCTAAAGTTTTCTCGGTTTATTGGAGTTGAAATCCTAATAGGGTAGGTCATGATTTTTAATATCTTGAGCAAGGAGTTTTCTATGAAAATATAGTATGTCTTAATTTACTGTCTGCTTACTGTGGGAATAGATAGAGAACCTGATTCACTATACAGTTTTGTGGACCCTTAGTTTGTAACAGTAGAGTTTACCTACTACAATAGCTATCAGTCAAGCATCTAGATGGCTCCGTATAAGGCCTTCATGAGAGGTGGTGTCGTTCGGCAATTGGTTAGTTTGAGCTCGGAGAGGCTAGATTGTTGGGCACTGATTTGGTTTATGATGCTATGGAGAAGATTAGTTTATTCAGGAGCGACTTCATGCAACTCAGTCTAGATAAAAGATTTATGCAGACCGAAAGGTACGAGATGTAGCATAGATGGTGGATGAGAAGGTTCTTTACCTATGAAGGGAGTAATGCAGTTTGGGAGGAAGGCAAGTTAAGCTCAAGGTTTAATGGCCCATTTGAGATCTTGGAGAGAGTTGCAGAGGTTGCTTATAGGCTTGCATTACCTCCTAGCCTAGCAGAAGTACACCCGGTATTTCATGTTTCCATGCTTTAGAAGTACCATGAGGACATGTCACATGTTTTGGACTTCAGCACGGTTTAGCTTGATGAGAATTTTGCCTATGAGGAGGAGCTTGTGGCTATTCTAGACCGAAAGGTTCGAAAGTTGCGATCCGAGTGTTCTCCTTCTAAGAAAGTGAAATAGAGAGGTCAGCCTATTTAGGAGGCTACATGGGAGTCCGAGTCTGATATGAGAAGTAGATACCCCCACCGTATTACCACTCCAGGTACTTTTCTATGTTCGTTCCAGAACGAACGTTTCTTTTAGAGGTGGATAATGTGACGACCTGATAGGTCATTTTGAGTATTAGCCTATTTTATTGTGTTTCAACACCTCTAATAGCTTCATTAGATGTTATATGACTTGCGTGCATGGTTCGTGTTGTTTCTCGGGAAGTGTTTATGTGAAAGATTCAAGAAAATGTGATTTTTGATTTTAAAAACATAACTTGAGTTGACCACGGTCAACATTCTTGTTAAACGACCTCGGATCGATATTTTAATGATTCCGGTAGGTAAATATGATGTTTTTGTACTTGTACGCATATTTGGTTGGGGTTTGGGGTGATCCAAGCGAGTTTCGGGGCATTTTGTGAAAGATTGTGAAAAATGAGTTCAAGTTGAAATCTTGAGTTTTGATGATCGATTTTTGTTATTTAATGTTATTTTAATGATTTGAGGTAGCGAGAAAGCTTATATGATGTTATTAAACTTGTTTGCCTGTTCGGTTTGGAGTCGGAGGGGCTCAGATTTCGAATTGGTTTCGAACACTTTTTGGACTTGATGAACTGCTGGTTTTTCTTCTAGTGTCTAATGCTTCACGATCGCAAAGCCACTCTTGCGATTTCGAGTGGAAAAGTTGGGGAAGGGTTGGTTATTCTTTGCGAACATGAGTGGTTGGTCGCGAACAAGGAGCCTTGGGGTGATTACCCTTCATAAACGTGACTCACCCCTCGAAAATGCGCTACTTTGGGTGATCTGTGGGGGATGGTAGGTGATCCTTCATCGTGATCGTGACCATTGGTTCGCGAACGCGGAGAGTTGGTGTCGATGCCCCCTTTTTCTCGCGAAATCGGGTTTATGACATTTGGGAGGACAACTCGTTCCCTTTTGGGAATTAGGTTTAAGAGAAGTGAAAAGTCGCCACCTAATGATTAAAGTGCATTAGGACACTAAGAAGGGTTTTGTTTGGATAACCAGAGATTGGGTAAGGGCTTGAAATTATTCCAAGGGCAAGGTATTAGGCACCCCTCAGAATCCACTAGTGTGGTTCCCGGCCAAGCTATTTTTGTGACTTTAGGGTACAAATAACATATAGACAAATAAGGCTTCAAATAAGAGGGGATTTTCACATAAAGGTTGCAAATAGCTGGAGTGAAAAGAAACAAAAGAAAAGCTAAATTTTGAGGAAAAAATAGTTTGAGAAATTTGAAAATAAACAATGAAATAAACAAGTAAAAGAGAGGGGGGGTCCTAGGTTTATAAATAATATGGATCACCCCACACAACACCCGGTAATCACTTATACACGTGGTGTTATCGCGTGGTCATCATATCCATATCTACCCTTTCCCACCCCGTTAAGGTACTAAAGCGCGGAATAGTCTCGTTTACTTATTGCATGCTATTACCCGCCCCAAATCTATCAATCCCGGAGGTATTTGGGATTACTAATCCTAAAGGGAGGGGACATTGGCTTATTTGTGGTTTCAAAAGGTTAAAATACTAAGGCGACAATCAAACACATATAACAAGTTTGGGGGAGAGCATATAAACAAATAATAAGGCTCATACAAACCTCCTTAAACCAGAGAAAACACACAGTTTAGCATGTCTTACACGTACTATTTAAGGTCTAAATAAAACTTAAAAGGAATTGGTGGCAGACTGATTAAATACATAGTTTAGATAAGAAGCCCGAATCAGGCCTGCCTACTGGTTGTAGTTAATAAAATCTGGTTCAGTTTATAAGTTTATCCTGAGGCTTGCCTAAGTGATAGACGAAACCTATAGGCATGATATCTACTAATTTCAGAAACAAAAGAAGAAGAACTGATTGCAGATTGATTTAGGTAAAAAGAAAGTTGCCAGTAAAAAAACGAGCACAGGTTCTCCATTGGTAATGCCAGTTTTAAACTTATAAACGAATGAGGCGATTTAGATTTGAACTAGAACCCCTATAGGCATGCTTTCTATGTGTTTGCCAACTTAAAACTTTGTTATAGACATAGAAGAATGCAGAAATTCTTCAACAAGATGTCTAAGCGTTGCGTATCTGATTACATTTTTGGTTATTAGGGCCTATAGATAAGTTTGCCTAGTGAAAGCCGGTATGCAAGAATCAGAAAAGACCTATAGGCATATTCTCTACGTGCGTAAGTAGAAGCTATAGACATAATATCTACATGAAAGTGTAGAATTCCTATAGTCATGGTATCTAAATGAGAATGCAGAGTTTCTTATAGACATGATAGCTAAATGAGATGTAGAAATCTTATAGGCATGGTAACTACATGAAAGTGCCGAAGTCTTATAGGCATGGTAACTATATGAAAGTGCAGAAATCTTATAGGCATGGTAACTACATGAGAAATACTGAAATTAGAGATTCCTATAGGCAAGTTGTCTACCCTTTTCATGCATGATGTCTAAGCGAGAACATGATATAGGAAACACAGTAAGAGAACAATACGAATAACAAAGAAGAAAAATCATAAAACACTTAAACACTTTCTAGAAAACCCTAAATCGGAAAAGAAGGGTTTTGAGAGTAATTTTCAAAAGAAAAATTAGGGAAATCGTTTGAAAACTCAAGCGGAGCATAGATACACAACAGATCTAAAAAGAATCGGAGAAAACCTCGAAAGGTTAGGGTTTCAGAAGAACCCTAGAATGAGAAGGCTTTGAAAAGTCACCGATCTGAGTCGGAGAAGTTAGAATCAGGCTCAGAAGACCAGGATAAGCCGGAGCAAGGCCGGAGATGGCTGTGAAACCTCAACTCGGCGAAGGTCTGAGTGAAGACCTTCGAGGTCTGGCCTCGAATCTTCAAGTATCGAGCACATAGGAGCGATAGGAGGTGAATATAAGACTCCCATGGCCGGAGAAGCCATGGTTTCCGGTGTGTTTCGAGGTTGAAGACGGTGGGAGAAGATTAGGGTTCCAGGAATGTTCGAGAGAGTTTGAGAGACGAAGGGGTTCAAAGGCGGCTGATTAGGTGAAAGTGATTAGGGTTAGGGTGTTTGGGAAATTAAAAAGGAAAGGGGTAATTATGGCCGTTGATCAAAATGATCATCGGCCTGGATCAAAAGGGGAGTCGGGCGGGTTTTATTAACGGGTTAGGGGTCGGGTAATTTAGGAATTGGGCTGGTCCGGTTTGAGATCGAAATTGGGTTAATTAGGGGGGGTTAATTTTGGCTATAATTGAAACGAAATAGGGCTAGTATTTAAATAGCCACTTTTCCCTTTTTATATTTTATAAAAATAGTAAAATGATTTCGGAAAATAAATTAAAGGTGCTAAATTAATTAATAGTATATAAATATTAGATTAAAAAATACTTGAATCAATTTTATAATTGTAAATGCAATTAATTCTTAAAATAGGCTAATATTGCAATTATATGCAATTTAGCTTTAAAAATACTAAATAAGTTTGTAAAAATGTGCAAAAATTACCTTAGCTATATATTGGTATAAATATGAGAATACAATAACTGAATCACCAAAAAGATAATTTGGGAACAATTATTGGTTTTTGTACTGCTAAAATAGGGCAATAAATTGGTTCAAAAATCTTTTAAAAATTGGAAAAAATAATAAAACACTTGGACATGCTTATATATGCATATATATACTATTTTGAAAGTATTTTGCATATAAAAATATATAGGAAAAAATTGGGTATCAACAGCTGGTTGGGGATTCCTTCGCTAACGCGAAGGGGATCTCGCCACCGCATAGGCTACTTGGCAGGTGTTCTTAGCGAACGCGTCAGGTGATTTCCAAAGGCAAAAAACCTCTGACGCCCAGCTTTTAAAGTGCTGAAAGTCGGGATTTGGTTACTTTTCGCCATTTTTGAATGATAGAGCTCGGCCAAGAGAAACTTTTGAAGAGACTTTCGTCCCTACTTCATTGGTTAGTGAATTTTAATTAGTTTTGATGTATTTCCGTAATCTGTAACGACCTGGATGGTCTTTTGAAGAGTTGTAACCCCGTTTCCCCATTTGCGGCTAATTTTATGCTTAACAGTTGTAATGTGACTTGCCGGGGTAGTTTGGTTCGGGTCTGGAGAGGTTTCGGAATGAATTGAGACACTTAGTCTCAAGGTTTGAAGCTTAAGTTGCATGTATAAACGACTTCGGAATGGAGTTTTGATGGTTCCATTAGCTCCGTCGGGTGATTTTGGACTTAGGAGCGTGTCCAGATAGGGATTTGGAGGTCCATAGTTGAATTAGGCTTGAAATGGCGAAAGTTGAAAATTTAGAAGTTTGACCGAGAGTGGACTTTGTGGTTATGGGGCTCGGTTTGGGGTTCCTGGAGTTGGAGTAGGTCCGTGGTGTCATTTGTGACTTGTGTGCAAAATTTGAGGCCAATCAGCCGGGATTTGATAGGTTTCGACATTGAATGTAGAAGTTAAAAGTTCAAAAGTTCATTAGGCTTAAATCGATGCGCGATTCATGGTTTTAGAGTTGTTTGATGTGATTTGAAGGCTCGACTAAGTTCGTATTAGGTTTTAGGACTTGTTGGTATTTTTGGTTGAGTTCCCGAGGACCTCGAGTGGAGTTTGGGTGATTAACGGATCAAGGTTTCGAGTAAGGGTTACTAAAGCTAGGAGTCTTCTAGTGCAATCTCACCTGCAGAGCTTTGATCAATGGTGTGAGCAGTGGAGCGCAAGTGCGAACGGGAAGAGGATTGTGCAGTGGTCGTAGGCGCAGAAAGGTTTCCCCAGATGTGAATGCGCGTCTGCCTATAGTCTACAGCAGAAGCGGCATTTGCAGGTTGTGTTGGAGTCGTAGAAGCGGATGAGGTTTCGCAGAACCGAATCCGCAGATGCGAGAAATTTGGCCGCAGGGGTAGATGGTCGGGAGTGAAGTGTTTTCCACAGAAGCGGATTATGGAGCGCAAAAGCGATTCTGCAGGTGCGAAAGTACTGGGCAGTGTTTACAATACGAGGGTTCCATGGTTTTCATCATTTTGGACATTTCAAGCTCGGAATTAGGCGATTTTTTAGAAGGATTTCGAATGAATTCTTGAGGTAAGTCACTTGTGGTTAAATTTATTCAATAATTATGTTTCCCATTGAATTTCCCACCTAGATTGTGTGGTTTTGAGGTGTAATTTTGGGAGTTTGAGGATAGGGATTTGGAGAGTTTAATTTGGGGATTTGGGTGTCGATTTGGTGTTGGATATTGGTAAATTTTGTATGGGTGGACTCGTGGTTGAATGGGCTTCAAGATTTTATGACTTTTATTGGATTCCGAGACGTGGGCCCCGAGGGGGGGGGGCTTTTGAGTTGACTTTCTAACTTTTGATTAAGAACTTAGTATTTTCTTATGGAATTGATTCCTTTAGCTTGTGTAGATTGTATTCAATTATTTGTGTCTAGATTCGAGGCATTTGGAGGTCATTTCGCGAGGCAAGGTCTTGTTGTAGTAGGGATTTGCAGAGTTTGAGGTAAGTAACACTTCTAAACTTGATTCTGAGTGTATGAAACCCCAAATTTCGTGCTATGTGATTGGTATTGAGGTGACACATGTGCTAGGTGATGGGCATGTAGGCATGTGTGAACACGTGATTTTTGCCCTATATGAATTATTCCCAAAAATTCAAACAAAATGTTTTTTCTTTCATTATTTTGCAATTTTGTGAATTTTGTGTTATTTTCTGTTAATTGTTTGTATTTTATTTGTGCATTTTAATTCATATGAAAAATATAAAAAAATACGCTTGACATTTGCATTTAGGATCTAATTTCATATTTTAGGATTATTTAGTGGTTAAGTTGTTTGTAGAACAAAATATAAAGAAAATAACAAAAATAGTCCGCTTTTGCATTTTTAATTGTTAGTTGTTGAAATTGTCACGAAATAGATTTTAAATAATTTTAGGAATTAATTAGCTTAATTTTGGAAATAAATTAAGTTTTATTTTAATTTTTTGCATTTTAATAAAATCAGGAAAAATATAAAATGAAATACATAAATAAATAAAAGAAATAAAAAGGGAGAAAACAAAAGAAAATAAATTAAAAAAAGATGTCTTAATAAGAAGACCGAATTGGGCCATCTTTACTCATTTCTGCCTAGCCCAAAGCCAAAACCCCAAACCCACTTCAAATTGGCCCAAATTCACTCTCTTATCCGGTCCAGTATTCAGCCCCTAAGACCCCTCAAAACGACGTAGTATCATGTCAACACTACGTCGTTTTGCGATCTTTAAAGTCCCAATCCATCTTGACCGTTCATTTGTTATCATCCAACGGTCCCTATAGTTCAAAGGTAATTAAATAAAAATGTCCTAAATTCTAAAGAACCCTAGAGACCAGACTCACCCTCCTCGTATCCTGTTTAACCCCACCGCCCTCCGCCGCAAGCCGTCGCCGGAAATCGCCCACGGCGGCGGCAGAGCTCCAACTGCCTTCAAAACTAACACC
>NW_017670487.1:585352-585786 GCF_001879085.1 Nicotiana attenuata
TTTTCTTTTCTGGTCGAATTATCTTGATAATCAAACCTCTGTTCTTCTCCTTTGCTCCCCTTAGTCTGAATTCCACCTAGATCTTTTAGTTTAATTCCTGTCGCGATGTGGTTTAGAGTTAATCCTGTGTTGGTAAATTTAGATAATAGTTTAATTTTGTTTTCTTAGTCTTTAATCAATCTTGTTTAGGCATCGTTTGATTTTGATTTGTTTTTCAGGGGTTGAATTACTAGTAATCCAGTATTATTCTTATTTGTTAGTTTTAATGAGCTTAGTTTAGCTTAGTTCAATTTAATCACTAATTGATTAGTAATAATTCTTTAGTTCACCGTTTGGCTTCAAGTCATTATTAGGCTTGGTTTGGTTGATTTGGTTATAGCTGAAAATATCCAATCCTTTGTGCTTGTTTAACCATGGTCATCTGACCAAGATTA
>NW_017670487.1:586040-645505 GCF_001879085.1 Nicotiana attenuata
ACCCACCAAAAACCCTCTCTGCAAATCTGAACCTAAAAATTTGCATTTCAAATCCTTAGAAGTTCAAAATCCTTTCTTAGATTTGAGATTCTGCCCCAAAAAAAAATCCAAAAACAAACAGAAAATACTATAGAAAAACCAAAAATACTGTTATATTGCATTTCTAGATTGATTTCGAGTGTTAGTTGTTGATGTTCATCTCTTAGCTCAATTTCTAGTTGCTGGAAGTTTCAGAAGTTCTTCCTGGGTTAATTTTGATCAATTTGGGATTTATTCGAGTCTATTTGGTTGAACATTGGTGCTGTGTTTTCACATTTCGATCCTGGATTGATTTTGACATTGGTTGCTGGGTTGTGAGCTTTGATCTGAACTGCTGTTTTGTCATTTGCTGCTGCTGATTCTTATTTTCTTTTCCTCCTTGTGACGTAATTCCAGGTACACACCTTCAATCTACCTTGATGTGGTTTTCGAATTGGAGATGGAATAAAACTCATATATGAACCTGTTTCTGATACATGCTCAAATGAATTCAGTATATATCAGTAGTTGTATGGACGCAATTGGCACATGTATTTGACTAGTATAACTTTCATTTGTATTTACATGAACCATGTACTGTATAACTTGACTGAATAACTAGACTGTATAACGGATATTAATCGTAGATTATGTTAGTTCACATGTTAGCCTCTACAAAGGGCCAAGGCCGGCCAGAGAACTTACTGAAATTCCCCACACCTGGGCCAACTCTTCAGGCCCAAGATACTAAATAAATTGAAATCTCTTTATTGTTTAAATTTAAATGTAAGTTTTGGGCCTCCCAAGTTAAGTAGCACGTTTGAATTAAGAAGTTTCTTCTTGTTTAAATGTGGACTTGAGCTTGGGACCCGAAATCCTTAAGTGTTTCAAACAATAGTAATTGACAAAGCTAATTAAATAGGGCCCTTTTAGAGACAATGCTTGATAGAAATCGTAGTTCCTTTAGGTTGGCCTTTAAATAAAATGAGATGAGCCTCGCCAAACAAAACACATAAATTGCGGGGCCCTCTTTAAATGCTTAATTAAAATACTTAGAATCCGAGGCGTGCCGTTTAGCAAATTTCATGGCCCCCCGCAAAGTAATAACACGTTAGTCGCTTCAGGCGCGCTTTTAATAATTTTACCTTCCTAAATACGGGTGTGCATTTCATGCAACCCAAATCCAAATCCCAAAACGTTGAATAAGAGTGTGTCGAGGATCCGGATGCATTTCATGTGACGTGATCCAAAACACGTTTTTAAACGACGTTCACTTTCTTAAAATTTAACTAAAAGCGGTAAATAATCTTAAAATTGCACTATAGGTTGGAGCATATACAAAAATTGGATTTTAGCCATTTATAATAATTTAAGCGACCTTGCTAGAACCACGGGATCCGGGGGTGCCTAATACCTTCCCTCGGGTCAACAGAATTCCTTATTCAGAATTTCTGGTTCGCAGACTCCAATTGGGAAGTCAAAATTTTCCTCGATTTGGGATTCAAGTTAAACCGGTGACTTGGGACACCAAAAGCCAATCCTATCCCAAGTGGCGACTCTAAATAAATAAATAATTCCATTTCGAATAATGTCACTTTAAATGGAAAAACTCCCTTATATACTATCCTTCGGGGTGGTGTGTAAAAAAGGAGGTGTGACAGCTCTGGCGACTCCGCTGGGGACGAGAACCCAGAATTTCGGTTCAGGGTTCAAGAATTCGAGCTCAGTTAAATTGTTATATTTGGCTTTATCTGATTTTCCTACGTGTTGCATGCCTTATGTGCTAATTGTTTTACCGCTTTGATATTTGTTGAATTGTATATAAACTGTTACGAATCCCTTCCTCTCTCTGAGTCTTCTACATCATAGAGAAGGGTGCACTTCGTGTAGCTTCTCTTCTGTTTAGAGTCTTTTCCCATTTAGAACGAGGTTTGGATAAGTTGCAAAGCCGGCGGAGCTTCTGTATCCCCGGTACGCTGCCTCCCCCTCGGCCCGAGTTGTCCGCTCGGGTAAGCCAGGTCTAGACCAATAAACCTATTTAAAACCTAGAAGAACCAAAACCTCATGCCAGATCCCTAGTAGGACGCTTGTTTGCATCATGTGCATTTGACTTAGGGGACTCAACACAGGGGTTGGGTCCGTCTAGGACAGGTGACCTGAAATAATGGACCATCCTGATGCATCTTACGTGCTACTTGCGCATTTATTTGCTCGGCTTTGCATGTTGACCGGCTTGTCTAAATGAGTGAATTATGAAAATAAGCGGTGTCGGGACTAAGTGAGGGTAACCACTAGTTCTGAAAAACCAAATATCCAATTAGTGCCGAAATACTGCCGGACTTTTGAAAATGAAAGAAAAGAAGAAAAGTAGTTTGTTATTTTTAGTTTGTTTTGTTTACCAATGAAAAAAGAATAACAAAAATAAAAGAATTTTATTTTCAAATTAGTTTGTTTATTTGCCACTGAAAAAGAAAACATGCAAAATGAATTTTGCTTACAGAAATAGTGTGTTTGCCAACAAAAACAAAAGAGTCCGATTTTCAAAAAATAGTTAGGTTTATTTGCCCGAACTACGCCGGTTTGATTCTCACCGGATGTGAGATACGTAGGCAACCCTCATCGGGTCCAACCTCCCTTTTTACAAAAATAGCCAAAAAATGTTAAATTTTAATAAATAAGTCGGGTGATGCCATTCTTGTCTAAAATAAGCCGAATGTTCCTAAAAGGACGCCGGAAGGCCGTTTTTGCAAGAACAGCCACCCTAAGTCATTTTTACGTGGTTTGCGGGCACAACCTTAAAATCTTCCTCCCAGAAGTGCTGAAAGGCCGTATTTGCAAATCCAAGGCCTGTTTTCTAAATAAAGAATTTTTGCACAAATAGCCACTTTCTCAAAATAAGTCATTAAAGTCCCCTAATAAATGTGCAGGATGGATTCAAGTAACATCGAAACCTTCTCAGTCCTGAGCGAGATCCCTTTGAAACTCCATATGTGGTGGCATGATTTGGGAAATGGAAGCAGAGATACCGTGGTCAAAAGTTTGGGTGGTCTCGTCGATTTACTGAATATCAAACCAAGAAAAGATATAATTGAGGCATGGATACCATTCTGGGATCCGACCCGTAATGTATTCCGGTTTTCAGATTTTGAACTCACACCTACATTAGAAGAGATTGCTGGATACGCCGGTCTCAACGGGAACCTCCGAGGTAGATACCCACTTGCCCCACGACCGGTAACCCTTCATAGGTTCTTGGATTTATGGAACATCAGCCGGGATATTCAACACCCGTATCTGGCGGAAGGGTGTTGTACATTGCATTTCTTATATCACCGGTATGGTAACCCCAAAGGTTTCGAGGAACCCAACACAGGATTGACACATGCTGGAAAGAAAGACAAATGGGAAGCCCGACGGGGATTAGCCTTCATGGTGGCCTTTTTGGGAGTGGTAATTTGTCCAAGAAAGGACGGTCACATAGACCTTGGCTTGGTAGGGATGCTAGATGTTGCCATGAAAAAACCTACTAGCACGGTGGTTCCCCTGATTGTAGCAGAAATGTACCGAGCTTTGACCAAATGTCGGGAAGGGGAGAAATTCTTTCAAGGTTGCAATTTGCTCCTACAATTGTGGATACAGGAACACCTCTGTCACCGCACAGGGTATATGAACTACAGTTTAACTGGAGTGAGTTGTATTTCAGAATTCGAGACCCGGGTGACAGGTATTGAATTCCCTGAGGGTATTGAGGCCTGGTCGTCATGCTTAAGATCCTTGACCGCAGATAAAGTTGAATGGGCTTATGGATGGCTTCCTGCTACTGAAGCTGTGTACACCTCAGCGGAGTTCCCTTATATTCTTTTGATGGGTATTCGAAGCATACAACCTTATGCTCCTTACCGAGTTCTGCGGCTATTTGGAAGATTCCAGACAGTGCACAACGATGAAGACCTGAGCGATGCAAGTTATCGAGTTGGGCCCGAAAGCTGCATTCCCTGAAGGCAGAATTCAAAAGATATGGAATGAGTGCAGGTATCTTAAACCCAAGACTATAGTACAGGACCGAGCCAGAGGTGAGGTAGATCCCAAATACTTGGTCTGGTTTGGTAAGAGATTTCAAATTCCTGAGAGACCCGCCAAAAGGCCACATGTGCAACAATTCACTAACGAGGCTCAGGTGCAGTGGGATTGGTTAGCCAAGGAAAAAGAGTACAGGGCCCGAATAGGAGCATTAGAAAAATAGGTTCAGGAGCTCCGATTTGAAAACACTTTGCAAGCCGCAGCTGATGAAGGTGATAGGAAGAAATTGGCCCAGGAGAATGAAGCTCTCAAAGCCCAAATTCAGCAAATGAAAATAGATGCCAGGAATCAGGAAAGAAGTCTATCCGACGAGAGATTGATAAAAGGTTTGAAGAAACAATTTCTGGACTGTCAGGAGGAATTGGAAAAATCCGAGGGGAACGTGTCAAAACTTCGGGCACAATGGGCAAAGAAGACCGAGGAAAGGGCCTAGTTTGTACAACAAATGAAGAAGAACTATGAGGGAACCATTGCTAACATGAAAAGAAAAATGAATACTCTTGAAGAAAAGGCAGCTCGGCGGGACAAAGAATTTCGGGCCGAGAGAGAACAATGTTATGAGTTAATCGCTGAGATGGAAAAAGAAATAAAATCGTTACAGGACCTTCACCTCCAGGATTCTCAGGTTCTAGAGGCTCGTACCCAACAGATAAGTCGGCTACTCCAAGAAAAAGGCCAAGTCAGGGAAAGAATCAGAAACATTGCCAATTACATTGTCATGAAGTGCCAAGCTGGTGAACGGATGGGTCGTACCACGTTCTTTGCCTCCGTGATGATATTCGTTNTCGGGACGTGCCATTTAGCTAATTTCCATGGCCTCCGCAAAGTTAATAAGACGATAGCCACTTTAGGCGCGCTTTTGATAATTTTACCTTCTTAAATACGGGTGTGCATTTCATGCGGCCCAAATCCAAATCCCAAAACGTTGAATAAGAGGTGTTGAGGATCCGGGTGCATTTCATGTGACGTGATCCAAAAACACGCTCTTAAACGGCGTTCACGTTCATAAAAACTAATTTTAAGCGGTTAAACAATTTTTAAAATTGCACTATAGGATGACATGAATTAAAATCAGACTTAAGCCAAATATGACAGTTGAGCGACCGTGCTAGAACCACGGAACTCGGGAGTGCCTAACCCTTCTCCCGGGTTAACAGAATTCCTTACCCGGATTTCTGGTTCGCGACTGTTAAACAGAGTCAAACCCTTTCCTCGATTCGGGATTCAAACCGGTGACTTGGGACACCATAAATCTCCCAAGTGGCGACTCTGAATCTCTTAATAAATGAATCCCGTTTCGATTGTCCTTTAATTGGAAAAACTCCTTTATTATACCCTTCACGGGGTGTAGTAGCGAAAAGGAGGTGTGACAGCTCTGGCGACTCTGCTGGGGATAAGAACCCAGAATTTCGGTTCAGGGTTCAAGAATTCGAGCTCATTTAAATTGCTATATTTGGCTTTACCTGATTTTTCTACATGTTTCATGCTATGTGCTAAATGTTTTACCGCTTTGATATTTGTTGAATTGTATATAAACTGTCGCGAATCCCTTCCTCTTTCTGAGTCTTCTACATCATGGAGAAGGGTGCACTTCGTGTAGCTTCTCTTCTGTTTAGAGTCTTTTCCCATTTAGAACGAGGTTTGGATAAGTTGCAAAGCCGGCGGAGCTTCTGTATCCCCGGTACGCTGCCTCCCCCTCGGCCCGAGTTGTCCGCTCGGGTAAGCCAGGTCTAGACCAATAAACCTAGGGTTTAAACCTAGAAGAACAAAACCTCATGCCGGATCCCTAGTAGGACGCTTGTTTGCATCATGTGCATTTGACTTAGGGGACTCAACACAGGGGTTGGGTCCGTCTAGGACAGGTGACCTGAAATAATGGACCATCCTGATGCATCTTACGTGCTACTTGCGCATTTATTTGCTCGGCTTTGCATGTTGACCGGCTTGTCTAAATGAGTTGAAGTATGAAAATAAGCAGTGTCAGGACTAAGTGAGGGTGACCATTTGTTGTGAAAAACCAAATGTCCAAGTAGTGCCGAAATGCTGCCGGATTTTTGAAAATGAAAGAAAAGAAGAAAAGCAGTTTGTTATTTTAGTTTGTTTTGGAAAAAAAGAGTTTTTTTATTTGCCACTGAAAAAGAAAACATGAAAAATGAATTTTGCTTACAGAAATAGTGTGTTCGCCAACAAAAACAAAAGAGTCCTATTTTCAAAAATAGTTAGGTTTATTTGCCCGAACTACGCCGGTTTGATTCTCACCGGATGTGAGATACGTAGGCAACCCTCATCGGGTCCAACCTCCCCTTTTGCAAAAAATAGCCAAAAATGTCAAAATTTTAATTTTTGTCATAAATAAGTCGGGTGATCCATTCTTGTATAAAATAAGTCGAATGTCCCTAAAAGGACGCCGGAAGGCCGTTTTGCAAGAACAGCCACCCTGAGTCATTTTTACATGGTTTGCGGGCACAGCCTTAAAATCTTCCTCCCAGAAGTGCTGAAAGGCCGTATTTGCAAATCCAAGGCCTGTTTTCTAAATAAAGAATTTTTGCACAAATAGCCATTTTTTCAAAATAAGTCATTAAAATCCCCTAATAAATGTGCAGGATGGATTCAAGTAACATCGAAACCTTCTCAGTCCTGAGCGAGATCCCTTTGAAACTTCACATGTGGTGGCATGATTTGGGAAAAGGAACAGAGATACCGTGGTCAAAAGTTTGGGTGGTCTCGTTGATTTGCTAAACATCAAACCAAGGAAAGATATTATTGAGCCATTGATACCATTCTGGGATCTGACCCGTAACGTATTCCGGTTTTCAGATTTCGAACTCACACCTACATTAGAAGAGATTGCCGGATACGCCGGTCTCAACGGGAACCTCCGAGGTAGATACCCATTGGCCCTAGGACCGGTAACCCTTCATAGGTTCTTGGATCTGTTGAACATTAGCCGGGATATTCAAGACCCGTATCTGGCGGAAGGGTGTTGTATATTGCATTTCTTATATCACCGGTATGGTAACCCCAAAGGTTTCGAGGAACCCAACACAGGATTTACACATGCTGGAAATAAAGACAAATGGGAAGCCCGATGGGGATTAGCCTTCATGGTGGCCTTTTTGGGAGTGGTAATTTGTCCAAGAAAGCACGGTCACATAGACCTTGGCTTGGTAGGGATGCTAGATGTTGCCATGAAAAAACCAACTAGCACGGTGGTTCCCCTAATTGTAGCAGAAATGTACTGAGCTTTGACCAAATGTCGGGAAGGGGAGAAATTCTTTCAAGGTTGCAATTTGCTCTTACAATTGTGGATACAGGAACACCTCTGCCACCGCACAGGCTATATGAACTACGGTTTAACTGGAGTGAGTTGAATTGCAGAATTCGAGACCCGGTTGACAGGTATTGAATTCCCTGAAGGTACTGAGGCCTGGTCGTCATGCTTAAGATCCTTGACCGCAGAAAAAGTTGAATGGGCTTATGGATGGCTTCCTGCTACTGAAGCTGTATACACATCAGCAGAGGTCTCTTATATTCTTTTGATGGGTATTCGAAGCATACAACCTTATGCTCCTTACCGAGTTCTGCGGCAATTTGGAAGATTCCAGACAGTGCACAACGATGAAGACCTGAGCGAGCAAGTCATCGAGTTAGGCCCGAAAGTTGCATTCCCTGAAGGCAGAATTCGAAAGATTTTGAATGAGTGCAGGTACCTTGAACCCAAGACTATAGTACAGGACCGAGCCAGAGGTGAGGTAGATCCCAAATACTTGGTCTGGTTTGGTAAGAGATTTCAAATTCCCGAGAGACCCGCCAAAAGGCCACATGTGCAACAATTCACTAACGAGGCTCGGGTGCAGTGGGATTGGTTAGCTAAGGAAAAGGAGTATAGGGCCCGAATAGGAGCATTGGAAAAATAGGTTCAGGAGCTCCGGTTTGAAAACACCTTGCAAGCCGCAGCCGACGAAGGTGATAAGAAGAAATTGGCCCAGGAGAATGAAGCTCTCAAAGCCCAAATTCAGCAAATGAAAATAGATGCCAGGAATCGGGAAAGAAGTCTATCCGACGAGAGATTGATAAAAGGTTTGAAGAAACAAGTTTTGGACTGTCAGGAGGAATTGGAAAAATCCGAGGGAAACGTGGCAAAACTTCGGGCACAATGGGCAAAGAAGACCGAGGAAAGGGCCCAGTTTGTACAACAAATGAAGAAGAACTTTGAGGGAACCATTGCTAACATGAAAAGAAAAATGAATACTCTTGAAGAAAAGGCAGCTCGGCAGGACAAAGAATTTCGGGCCGAGAGAGTACAGTGTTATGGGTTAATCGCTGAGATGGAAAAGGAAATAAAATTGTTACAAGACCTTCACCTCCAGGATTCTCAGGTACTAGAGGCTCGTACCCAACAGATAAGTCGGCTACTCCAAGAAAAGGGCCAAATCAGGGAAAGAATCAGAAACATTGCCAACTACATTGTCATGAAGTGCCAAGCTGGTGAGCGGATGGGTCGTTCCACGTTCTTTGCTTCCGTGATGGTATTCGTTCGCCAGGTCATGAATGATCTGGATCAGTTGCAAAAGGGTCTCGCACGCAGGCCCGCGGCGATGCCGAGAGATGCCCCGCGGGCCCCAGGATTTGAAGCTTTGATGTATTCCTAGATAATCGAGTCTGTATTTCTGCTTTTGAGTCTGGTTTTGTATTTTCCTTTTTGAGAAAAAGAACAACAAATAGTTTGGTAGCTTTGTAATCGCCGTTGTTATTAATGAAAATTTGAAAAATTCCCGAAAAATTATTTCTTTATTTCTTGCATTTATCTTTCGCATTTATTTGCAAGAACTACGCTTGGTCTGATTCACGCGGGGTCATGATACGTAGGCAATCTCCATAGGATTCGACGGTAATAATAATAAAAAGGATGAAAACATGAGAAAGGAAAGAAAAACAAAAGAGGGAAAGCAAAACAAAGAGAGCAGGAAAAAGAGTGGAAAAATGATTTTGAGGAAAAGAGCGGTTAGGAACAAGGAAAACCAAGGAGAAAAAGAAAAAGAAAGGAGAAGAGAAAGTTTGCAATTGGCAAGTAAAGGAAATGGAAAGCCGGGATGATGCATGTGACTGAGCAAAGGCATAATAGAAATAGTTAACTGCTTAGGTGCATTCACTCCTCAATGTGCGGTTATCTATCTGTTAATGCCCTAACCGCTAACAAAGTTGTTGTTGATGAGTTCAGGCAAGTGGTTAAGTTGACTGGCATTCTGGCAACCCATCCCTACAACACCCGCTCTAAGGATAAGTCAAACATGGTCAACCAGGAACTGGAAGCAAGCATTGTCGACCCATCTAGGGAGGAGGAAGTAGTGGACGTTAATGCAATGAAGGAGGAGATGTATAAACTGAAGCAACAAATGGCCGAGATGTACCAGGCCTGGTCGAAGGGACATCCACCACCAGCCTATCCTGCTAACCCCTCTTACCTCCCACCACTAGCTCAGCCTCAAGATCCTCCCACAGTGAATTCGTCTCCGGCTTTCCCTACTTACCAGCAGTACTACAGAACCACCTCTCAAACACCACCACCTCCACCACCCAAACAAATCCCATGCCCTCCACCACCAATCGCTCCTGTGTTCGTGGCTCCCCCTCCTGCCACACTACACAGGTCATCTAGCGAACCTTTGTTCCAAATTCATGATAACCAGTACTACCCACCCGAAGCCACTTTCAAACCACCAGAGCCATGCCCTTACACTCCCCGCCTTGATCTCTCAGCAGAAGAAGAAAAGCCTCCCAAAAACCCTGAGCAAGATGAAATGATCCGGAAGGTCAAGAGCCTAGAATAGTCATTCCGAAATATACAGGGGCTCGGAGGAAAAGTGAGTGTAGCTTACAAGGACCTGTGCCTGTTTCCTGACGTCCAGTTGCCAACAGGATTCAAGTTACCCAAGTTTGACTTATATGATGGCCATGGCGATCCGGTGGCCTACTTAAGGCGATTCTGTAGCAAGATGAGAGGAGCGGGAGGAAGGGATGAGTTATTGATGGCTTACTTTAGTAAAAGTCTAAGTGGAGCAGCGTTGGAGTGGTACACACGACAGGACCATGCCCGATGGTACACCTGGGACGACCTGGCTCAAGCATTTGCATGTCACTTTCAGTACAATCTCGAAATTCTCCCGGACCGTCTGTCGTTGACTAAAATTGAGAAGAAGCCTGGAGAAAGCTTCAGAAAGTACGGTTTTCGGTGGAGAGAGCAGGCAGCAAGAGTCGATCCTCCAATGAAAGAGAACGAGATGGTTGATTATTTCCTTCAGGCTTTGGAGCCAACCTATTATGGTCATCTGGTGTCAGCAGTGGGAAAAACTTTCAATGAGGTCGTGAAAATCGGAAGTATGGTGGAAGAGAGTCTCAAGTCTAACAAGATTATGAGCTATTCAGCAATCAAAGCAACTACTCAGGCTATTCAGAGCGGCACTGGAGGAGTATTGGGAAAGAAGAAGAAAGAAGAGGTTGCCGTAGTGGAATCGAGAGCGTGGTCCAGAGGTCCATCACCATATTATCACCAACCTCGCCCTCACCCCCAAACATACCCACACACCCCATATGGCCCACCGCAGCATTATTACCCACCTCCTGCTCCCCATTTCTCTGTCCACCATGCCCAAACATACCCCCAACCTCCTACCCATGCACAATGGCGCGCACCCACCCCACAAAATACTTACTCATCTCAAAACACCTACCCACCCCCAAGAACCAACAGAAATCCCGCTGGAACCGGTTTTCGACCCAATCCCGCATTTAAGAATGATAGGTTGCAAAAGAAGAAGACTTTCACTCCCTTGGGTGAATCTTACACTAGCTTGTACCACAGATTGAGACAGTTGGGCATGCTGAACCCGATTGAACCCAAATTGCCAAATCCTCCCCCAAGGAATCTGGACCACTCTGTGAGTTGTGAGTATTGCTCAGGTGCGCCGGGACATGACACAGAAAAATGTTGGCACTTGAAAACGGCTATCCAAGAGCTCATTGATACCCGCCGAATTGAAGTGCAAGCCCCAGAAGCACCTAACATCACCCAAAATCCAGTACCAACTCATCACGAGACCTATATGATCGAGCTAGTCCAAAAGGGAGAGCATAAGAAGCCGTCACAAACCATAAAGATGATCAGGGCTAGTGAGGATAAATCAAATGAGAAACTAGGAAAGGATAGAGCATCGATCAAGGTAGGAGAAACAGTTAGCAAACCAGTTGTAGTGATGAAGAAAGAGCTTTTGAGCAGTGTTGCAGAAAAATAAGAACCAGTTAAAGTGGTAGTGTCCGGGGCAGCTGTCAAGCCCGCTGTGATTGTGAAAGGGGCTCGCACAAAGCGGGTTGTCATCAAGCCAGTGACTCAACTGCCAGTAATCAGTGGAAAGGCCGTCCCGTGGAATTACGGCCGAGTGACAGTGATGTATCAGGGAAAGGAAGTTAAGGAAGAAGTTTGTGAAACACAAGGACTGACTCGCTCAGGGAGATGCTTTGCTACTGACGAGCTGAGAAAGGCTAAACTCACCAAAAATAATCCAGTATCAGTGAAGAAAGCTGTAACTGAAGAAGAGGCAGAAGAATTTTTGAAGAAGATGAAGGCACAGGATTATTCCATTGTAGAACAGTTGAGAAAGACCCCGGCGCAAATCTCTTTGCTATCATTATTGATTCACTCAGATGAGCACCGCCAGGCATTGATGAAAATTCTGAATGAGGCCCACGTGCCCGATAAGATTTCTGTGAACCATTTAGAGAAAATAGCAAACAAGATCTTTGAAGTCAACAGGGTTACATTTTCTGATGATGAGCTGCCTTTGGAAGGCACTGAACATAATAAAGCACTCTACCTCACGGTGAAATGTGAAGACTCTATGGTCATTCGGGTGCTTGTCGATAACGGGTCCAGTGCAAACATTTGCCCTCTATCCACCCTGGAAAAGTTAAAAGTGGACAATGAGAGAATTCATAAGAATAGCATTTGCATGCGAGGATTTGATGGAGGAGGCAAGGACACAGTTGGGGATATAGTGCCGGAACTGACAATAGGTCCCGTTGAATTCACTATGGAGTTCCAGGTGCTTGACGTGGCTATATCTTACAATCTCTTGTTAGGCCGACCCTGGATCCATGCAGCAAAGGCAGTGCCATCTACCTTGCACTAGATGGTTAAATTCGAGTGGGACAGGCAAGAGATTGTGGTGCATGGGGAATATAGTTCGTGTATTCTGGGTGATGCCATTGTGCCTTTTATAGAAGCTGAGAATGACAAAGGCCCATGGGTTTATCAAGTCTTTGATACGGTATTGGTTGAGAAGATTCCGGAAGGGAAGTGTATTCCTGTGCCAAAGGTAGCTGCTGCATCCGTCATGGTTGCGTTGGAAATGCTGAAGAATGGATTTGTACCTGGAAAGGGCTTGGGTGCTTCTTTACAAGGCATCGTACAGCCAGTATCTCTTCCTGCAAACCTGAATACTTTTGGCTTAGGCTTCAAGCCCACCGCTGCAGACATAAGGCGAGCAAGAAAAATGAAAAAGAAAGCATGGACCCTTCCAAAACCTATCCCCTGCCTTTCCCGTTCCTTTGTCAGGCCTGGTACTAAGAAGCGCCTAGTAACGGCAATGCCCAGTGGTGCGGTTGATCCCGACAAGGAGCTGATTGAGAAGTTTGAAAAGCTGTTTCATGAGGTGAATGTGTTGGAAGCCGGAGAAGGTCCAAGCAAGACAGATGTCCAGTTCGTGGGGGCCCAAGCAAAGCTTAACAATTGGGAAGCAACTCCCCTTCCTACCTGGAGGGAGTCTTGGTAGTTAGTTTTGATTTCTTTTCAGTTTAATCTGGATTATTTCCAAGGTTGTAATTCGGATGCTATGTTCCGTCCGTTTGGATGAGTTAAACCTTGTTATATTAAATATTAATGAAATGCAATTTCCCTCTTTTTCATTCCTGATAGTTTTCATTTTTTGTCTTTCTTTTCTTTCTTGTACAGTCCCTTTTATGCTGGTTTCAGTGATGTGTCATGCATGAGGAATCGTAGCCCAGTCTTAAACGCCAATCTAACTCAGACATAATAATACAAGAAGTTAAGTGTGATGACGAAATAGAATATGATGATAAGGAAGCTTTTGAGGAAATCAGTAAAGAATTAAGCCACTTTGAAGAAAAACCCAAACATAATTTGAATGACACAGAGCCAATCAATCTAGGGGATCAGGAGAATGTTCGGGAAACGAAAATAAGTGTCCATTTGGAACCTCAGCTCAAGGAAGAGATAATTAAAGCACTTTTTGAGTATAAAGATGTTTTTGCATGGTCGTATGACGACATGCCCGGTTTGAGAACTGATTTGGTGGTTCACAAATTGCCCACTGACCCAGCATGCCCTCCGGTCAAGCAGAAGCTAAGGAAATTTAAAACAGACATTAGTGTGAAAATCAAAGAAGAGGTCACCAAACAGTTTGAGGCAATGGTCATCAGGGTCTCGCGGTATCCCACCTGGTTAGCCAATGTTGTGCCTGTGCCAAAGAAGGATGGAAAGACCAGAGTGTGCGTAGATTACCGTGACCTCAATAAGGCAAGTCTGAAAGACAACTTCCCGTTACCAAACATCCATATATTGATTGACAATTGTGCCAAACATGGATTGGTTCCTTCGTGGATTGCTGTGCGGGCTATCACCAGATTTTGATGGATGAGGAGGATGCGGAAAAGACGGCATTCATCACGCCTTGGGGAACGTATTGTTATAGATTCATGCCATTTGGATTGAAGAACGCGGGGGCAACGTATATGAGGGCGATGACCACCATGTTCCATGACATGATACATCGGGAAATTGAGGTCTATGTGGACGACGTGATCATAAAGTCAAGAAAACAATGTGACCATGTCAAGGACTTGAGGAAATTCTTCCAGAGACTCCGCAGATACAACCTCAAGCTTAATCCAGTAAAGTGTGTGTTTGGAGTTCCATCTGGGAAGTTATTGGGATTCGTAGTGAGTCGAAGCGGTATTGAATTAGACCCGTCCAAGATCAAAGCTATTCAGGAGCTACCACCGCCGAGGAACAAGAAAGAGGTGATGAGTTTGCTTGGCAGATTGAATTACATCAGCAGGTTCATTGCCCAGCTTACAACAACTTGCGAGCCCATCTTCAAGCTGCTAAAGAAAGATGCTACGGTCAGATGGACGGATGAATGTCAAGCAGCATTTGACAGGATTAAGGAGTATTTGGCTAGTCCACCTGTGTTGGTCCCGCCGGAGCCGGGAAGGCCCTTGATCCTTTATCTGACCGTGCTGGATAATTCTTTTGGTTGCGTACTGGGGCAGCATGACATCACAGGAAGGAAAGAGCAGGCAATTTACTACCTCAGCAAGAAGTTAACATCATATGAGGTAAAGTACACTCAACTTGAGAGGACGTGTTGTGCCTTAACCTGGGTAGCGCACAAGTTGAAACATTACTTGTCAGCCTATACCACCTATCTCATCTCTCGGTTAGACCCGTTGAAGTACATTTTTCAGAAACCCATGCCCACAAGGAGGTTGGCAAAATGGCAAATCTTGCTTACGGAATTTAATATTGTCTACGTGACCCGGACTGCAATGAAAGCACAAGCGCTAGCTGATCATTTGGCCGAGAATCCAGTTGATGATGAATATGAACCTTTGAAAACATACTTCCCCGACGAGGAGATAATGCATGTTGAAGAATTAGAACAAGTCGAGAAGCCAGGATGGAAACTGTTCTTTGATGGAGCTGCCAACGCCAAGGGTGTCGGGATAGGAGCAGTACTGATTTCTGAGACAGGGCAACACTACCCTGTCACTGCTCAACTTCGTTTCTATTGCACCAATAACATGGCTGAATACGAGGCATGTATCTTGGGTTTGAGATTGGCTATAGACATGGGTGTCCAGGAAATCTTGGTCATGGGTGACTCGGATCTTCTGGTACACCAGATTCAGGGTGAATGGGAGACACGAGATTTGAAGCTCATACCGTATCGGCAGTGTTTGCATGAACTTTGTCAACGGTTTCAATCAATAGACTTCAGGCATATTCCAAGGATTCACAATGAGGTTGCCGACGCTTTGGCCACTTTGGCGTCAATGTTGCATCATCCAGACAGGGCTTATGTGGACCCGTTACAGATTCAGGTCCGAGATCACCATGCCTATTGTAATATGGTGGAAGAAGAGCTTGATGGTGAGCCGTGGTTCCATGATATCAAAGAATATCTCCGGATGGGAGTATACCCAGCACAAGCTACAGGGGATCAAAAGAGAGCAATTCGACGCTTGGCAAGCGGATTTTTCTTCAGTGGAGGAGTGTTGTACAAGAGAACTCCAGATCTTGGATTGTTGAGATGCATGGATGCGAAACAAGCTACAGTTATCATGGCCGAGGTACATGCGGGAGTTTGCGGACCTCATATGAGTGGATATGTATTGGCAAAGAAGATTCTCCGAGCAGGTTATTATTGGCTTACTATGGAACGGGATTGCATCAATTTCGTACGCAAGTGTCATCAATGTCAGGTACATGGAGATTTGATTCATTCTCCACCATCTGAATTGCATACAATGTCAGCACCATGGCCGTTCGTTGCTTGGGGAATGGATGTCATTGGACCGATCGAGCCAGCAGCATCAAATGGGCACAGGTTCATTCTGGTAGCTATTGATTATTTCACTAAGTGGGTTGAAGCAAAAACCTTCAAATCTGTGACCAAGAAGGCGGTGGTTGATTTCGTGCATTCGAATATCATATGTCGGTTTGGGATCCCGAAGGTAATCATCACAGACAATGGTGCCAATCTCAACAGTCATTTGATTGCCGAGACATGCCAGCAGTTTAAGATCACGCACCGCAATTCCACACCATATCGTCCTAAGGCAAATGGAGCAGTCGAAGCAGCTAACAAGAACATCAAGAAAATACTTCGGAAAATGGTAGAGGGGTCGAGGCAATGGCATAAGAAGTTACCTTTTGCCCTGTTAGGCTATCACACTACTGTCCGCACTTCAGTAGGGGCGTTTCCCTATTCACTGGTGTATGGAACTGAAGCAGTAATACCCGCAGAGGTTGAAATCCCGTCCCTTCGGATCATCGCCGAGGAGGAAATTGATGATGTTGAATGGGTTAAAGCCCGCTTGGAACAACTAAGTTTGATTGATGAGAAGAGATTGGCAGCAGTGTGTCACGGTCAGTTGTACCAACAGAGAATGGCAAGAGCATATAACAAGAAAGTGCGTCCGCGGAAGTTTGAAGTAGGACAGTTGGTGTTGAGGCGCATCCTACCTCATTGGGCTGAGGCAAAAGGAAAGTTCACCCCAAACTGGCAGGGGCCATTTGTTGTAACCAGAGTGTTGTCCAATGGCGCTTTATATTTGACAGATGTGGAAGGAAAATTCGTAGAAATGGCTATCAACTCTGACGCAGTCAAGCGATACTATGTATGATTTCTTGGTTTAATTGTACTTTATTGTATTTGGCATATTTTTGAGATTGAAATGACGAAGGCATTTTGTTCTGCTATCCAAACACTTTATCCTTTGTTACCCCTCTTGAGCCTCATTTACTTTCTTTCGTACCCCTCTTTCGGAATCAATAACAACTCGGAAGCTCGAGCAAGACAAATCGGTGAAGAAATAAGAAAACACAGTCCAAAGAAAAAAAAAGAAAAGAAAAGAAAAAGAAATGAAAAGAAAGAAAAGAAAGTGGAAGAAAAGGAAAGATTGCAACAACAAAGTAATTTCTCTGACCTGAACTACGTTTGACTTGATCCCGAAAGGGTACGTAGGTAGACTCTCTCTGGTGGTTCAGTCACATCAAAACAAAATCCTAAAAGTCCCCAAGAAAGAAACTGGGGAAGAAGTTGTAGTTGTTGTTGGAAATCTGATTCCGAAAGTTGTAATTTTGAACCCATGTTGAATTGTTTTGAGCCTTTGATACCCTTCCTTCTTAACCCTGTCTAAAGCTTGCGTTACAGTCCAAAGAAAGACCTTTCGATCAATCTTCAGGAAGTGCCAATACGAGCGAGTAAAAGTGATTCACGTCAGGGGCAACACTCCGGTACAAGAGAAATAATAAAAAATGAGAGAGTCTTATTGGTGAAAACCCTCACGGGCATCGTAAGGCAAAGCGAGTTGAGAGAAAATCAAAAATGAGAGAGTCTTATCGGTGAAAACCTTCACGGGCACCATAAGGCGAAGTGAGTTGAGAGAAATCAAAAGAGAGAGTCTTATTGGTGAAAACCCTCATGGGCACCGTAAGGCGAAGGCGAGTTTTTTCGGACAGGCAAATGAGACAAGTCCATGGTCAAAAGATGCTCAGGACATTGCAAGACGAGCAAGGTTTGGGTTTGGATAAAAATCAGGTTGTGAAAGTCCGAAATGACAAATGTGACGATTGAACGTTGATTGGTAGACAGACTGGGCTGGTCAATCCGAAATGCATGGCATGCTCAATGGTACCAGCTGTTCCACTCAGATAAGTCTCATTTTCTTCTTTCTTCATTACAAATCACCCATTCTCGGATTCTCTTTATCCTTAACCCTTGAGGTCATTGCATTTCATTCTTTCGAGGTCTATCTCTGGGATGTTTCAATGTCAGTTCTGTCCGAAACAAAGGAAGGAATGTCAAAGCTAACTACCAGCTTCCTAGTTGTACAGATATGGCCAGAATATATCAAAGATGTCTAAAAGCAAAGTAAGTCATAAAGGACCACTGGAAGTTTCATCGGTGGATTGATCGGATAATTGTGGGGAAGAAGCGAAGTTTCAAAAGAGGGGTCGGAAACACAAAAACAATAATACGGAATAGAACACTTGGATCATCAAAGTCAAGGGGTTGAAATTCGGTCAGGAAGTCGAGGGGATTCAAGGCAAGTCCAGGAAAGCGAGACGGAATAAAGCCCAGCAGCAGGGATGTACCTAGCAAGAATGCCGGCAACTAACCACATTTTTAAAGCTGACAAGATTTTTTTTTGATTAAAACAGGGGCAGAAAAGTTTTCATTGGCTTCGGAGAAACCCTCCTTAAGGAAAAAGCAAGCATCCAAAACAGGTATGGTGGGAAATTCTCAGGACCCTCCTGGAAAATGGGACTTAGTTTAAATTTCAACACAATCATGAGTAGCATAATTTAGCATAAATAAGAACATAAGTTGGTTTCAAAGTTTGCACGTTTAAGATAGGATTCAATTAGGAGTTTTCAGGACCCTCCTGGATAATGGGATGTAGCTTTAAAGTTCGTTTCAGATAACAAGATATAGTGGGAGTCGTACCTTCAGTAGATATAGCTTAGGTTAAAACTATCTTTTAACTAGAAGCTGTCAGGACCCACCTGGATAATAGGGAGTAGTTTAAGACCTTTTAGACAACAAATGTAGGGGGAGTAATACCCTCAGAGGATATAACTTAGGTTCATAATTATTAGATGTTGTCAGGACCTCCCTGGATAATAGGACTTAGCTTTCGAATTCTTATAATAGTTGGTAGAATAATTTAGTTTAACAATCACCCATGTGCCCAGCTACCAAACTGGGGCAGAAGTTTTCTTTGTTTTTGTCTATTTTTGTTGCAGTCAGGAGCCCACCTGGAGAAAAAGGGAGTATTTTTCAAGCTTCAGCAATCAGGAGCCCACCTGGAGAACAAGGGAATACTTTTCAAGCTTCAGCAGTCGGGCGCCCACCTGGAGAACAAGGAAAGTGCAATTCATATTTTAGCTTTTAATTTTTAATATTTGATAACATGCTGTACCCAGTTACCAAACTGGAGGCAGAAAATTTTCTTTGTTGTTTATTTTGTTGAAGTCAGGAGCCCGCCTGGAGAACAGGGGCGCACATATCAAGTTCAGCAGTCAGGAGCCCGCCTGGAGAACAGAGGCGCACATTTCAAGTTTCAGCAGTCAGGAACCCGCCTGGAGAACAGAGGCGCACATTTCAAGTTTCAGCAGTCAGGAGCTCGCCTGGAGAACAGAGGCGCACATTTCAAGTTTCAGCAGTCAGGAGCCTGCCTGGAGAACAGAGGCACACATTTCAAGTTTTAGCAGTCAGGAGCCCGCCTGGAGAACAGAGGACTACATTTCGAGTTTAGTGGTCAAAGCGTCAGTTGAGGAAAGGGAGAACACGGCAGAATGCAATTCAAGGTAGCAACAAAAGAATTCCAGTGGAAGAATACAAGTTCAAGGCAACCCAAAGAGCAAGTTAGAAGACATAGATTGGACCTTTTTGTAATTCATAGATCATAGCTTAGGCTAGCTTCTTTTATATGGTGTAATAAGGAGGTCAGCAAGCAGTAACAGCAGCAACAGCAGTGAAATCACAGCCCTGGTAGTCCCAGCTACCAAGCCTTCCAGAACTACACTGACCTGATTCCTTTATAGCCAAGGATATGTAGGCAACCTTTGAAGCAGGGTTCGGTCAGACGGTTTTTAAAAATGCTTCACACGGAATATTCAAACGGGCAAAAATCGCTCGTTTCCGCTCACTTATCTTTGCCCGAAAACTCTTCGTGTTCCCGAGCAAAGAGGGGCAGCTGTAAGCACGTGATTTTTTCCCTATATGAATTATTCCCAAAAATTCAAACAAAATCATTTTTCTTTCATTATTTTGCAATTTTGTGAATTTTGTGTTATTTTCTATTAATTATTTGCATTTTATTTGTGCATTTTAATTCATATGAAAAATATAAGAAAATACGCTTGACATTTGCATTTAGGATCTAATTTCATATTTTAGGATTATTTAGTGGTTAAGTTGTTTGTTGAACAAAATATAAAGAAAATAACAAAAATAGTCCGCTTTTGCATTTTTAATTGTTAGTTGTTGAAATTGTCACGAAATAGATTTTAAACAATTTTAGGAATTAATTAGCTTAATTTTGGAAATAAATTAGGTTTCATTTTAATTTTTTTGCATTTTAATAAAATCAGGAAAAATACAAAATGAAATACATAAATAAATAAAAGAAATAAAAAGGGAGAAAACAAAAGAAAATAAATTTAAAAAAAGATGTCTTAATAAGAAGACCGAATTGGGCCATCTTTACTCATTTCTGCCTAGCCCAAAGCCAAAACCCCAAACCCACTTCAAATTGGCCCAAATTCACTCTCTTATCCGGTCCAGTTTTCAGCCCCTAAGACCCCTCAAAACGACGTAGTATCATGTCAACACTACGTCGTTTTGCGATCTTTAAAGTCCCAATCCATCTTGACCGTTCATTTGTTATCATCCAACGGTCCCTATAGTTCAAAGGTAATTAAATAAAAATGTCCTAAATTCTAAAGAACCCTAGAGACCAGACTCACCCTCCTCGTACCCTGTTCGACCCCACCGCCCTCCGCCGCAAGCCGCCGCCGGAAATCGCCCACGGTGGCGGCAGAGCTCCAACTGCCTTCAAAATAACACCAAAGCTCCGTCTTGTCCTCCTCATGCCTGTGCCACCATTGGTTTTCCTCGAAAATCACTAGAACTCCTCGAATCCACCAAACCCTAGGCGCCGCCACCACCGTGCACGGCGGCGCCGCCACCCAAATCATACCAAATTTGTACCCCACAATCCCCAGGCCACCCTAAGCCCTACACTCATGATTATTTCAATAAAAATCCAACCGAATTTCTTCCAATTTCACATCTAGGGTTCGAGCCCTCGAAGCCAAGGTCAAAGCCATTCATACATGAAGAATAGATGACTAGTATCATATTGGGGTTTAAATCAGAGATTTGGGTCTCGAGTTCGAGTCAAGGTGGTGAGTTTTCTTTCTTTCGCGTTTTATTTTCTTCTTCTGTTAACTTTTTTTCTTTCTTCTTTTCTTTCTGGTCGAATTATCTTGATAATCAAACCTCTGTTCTTCTCCTTTGCTCCCCTTAGTATGAATTCCACCTATATCTTTTAGTTTAATTCCTGTCGCGATGTGGTTTAGAGTTAATCCTGTGTTGGTAAATTTAGATAATAGTTTAATTTTGTTTTCTTAGTCTTTAATCGATCCTGTTTAGGCATCGTTTGATTTTGATTTGTTTTTCAGTGGTTGAATTAACTAGTAATCCTGTATTATTGTTATTTGTTAGTTTTAATGAGCTTAGTTTAGCTTAGTTCAATTTAATCAGTAATTGATTAGTAATAATTCTTTAGTTCACTGTTTGGCTTCAAGTCATTATTAGGCTTGGTTTGGTTGATTTGGTTATAGCTGAAAATATCCAATCCTTTGTGCT
Organism: Nicotiana attenuata; assembly: GCF_001879085.1. Taxonomy (NCBI): domain Eukaryota; kingdom Viridiplantae; phylum Streptophyta; class Magnoliopsida; order Solanales; family Solanaceae; genus Nicotiana; species Nicotiana attenuata. The sequence goes on from NW_017670487.1 coordinate 607,376, forward strand.
TGTTTAACCATGGTCATCTGACCAAGATTAAAGGGGGTTAGGTTAGTTGAAATAGAGTTGGTAATTTCAGATTGAATTCAGGGTTATTTTGGGTATTTAGGGTGCATAGGAAGGCTGTAATTAAATCTAGAACCCTCTAGAGTCTCCTAAATAGGGCTTTAGTGTAAATTTCAGTAATTTTAGTGGGATAACTTGAGTAACAAGTCAGAAAATAGAGGGTTAAGAAGAAATAAGTGAATGACTAAAGGGTAAAACTGAAAATCTGAGGGTTGCCCTCACTTTTGCCTATAAAAAGGCATGACTAGTGCCTTAATTCACAAGTTTTGAAACCCCAAAATTCCCACCAAAACCCTCTCTGCAAATCTGAACCTAAAATTTGAATTTCAAATCCTTAGAAGTTCAAAATCCTTTCTTAGATTTGAGATTCTGCCCCAAAAAAAAACCCAAAAACAAACAGAAAATACTATAGAAAAACCAAAAATACTGTTATATTGCATTTCTAGATTGATTTCGAGTGTTAGTTGTTGATGTTCATCTCTTAGCTCAATTTCTAGTTGCTGGAAGTTTCAGAAGTTCTTCCTGGGTTAATTTTGATCAAGTTGGGATTTATTCGAGTCTATTTGGTTGAACATTGGTGCTGTGTTTTCACATTTCGATCCTGGATTGATTTTGATATTGGTTGCTGGGTTGTGAGCTTAGATTTGAACTGCTGTTTCGTCATTTGCTGCTGCTGATTCTTATTTTCTTTTTCTCCTTGTGACGTAATTCCAGGTACACACCTTCAATCTACCTTGATGTGGTTTTCGAATTGGAGATGGAATAAAACTCATATATGAACCTGTTTCTGATACATGCTCAAATGAATTCAGTATATATCAGTAGTTGTATGGACTCAATTGGCACATGTATTTGACTAGTATAACTTTCATTTGTATTTACATGAACCATGGACTGTATAACTGGACGGAATAACTAGACTGTATAACGGATATTAATCGTAGATTATGTTAGTTCACATGTTAGCACTCAATGTTTGATTTTTGTAGCTAAAACTGAGCTGTATTGGGTTGTTGCGATTGGACTGTTTAGATTTTTTTTAGTTTGTATTAATAGGACTGTATTGGTATATCTTTTAGTATAATTCAATTTCAGTTAGAATTTGCTGCCCTGTTAATGGATACTGAACCATAGTTAAATCCATGGCCACAGGAATTTATCAATGATTCACGTAGGTTTAAATAGTCAAATGTGTGATTTATGAATTTGGTTTGATTTATGAATTTATGAATGGTTTAAATAGTCGAATGAGTCACAGGAATTTAGTTTGATTTATGAATAGTCAAATGTTTGTCATAGCATAGTTATTTTGAATCAGTTGCTGTATGTATCAAAGCGTTAAGGCTAATTGTCTCAAATTCTGAAAATGGTCACCTTTTCAATAGTTCATAAGTTTAACAGGATATCAAATTCCATAAATACAAATAACTGCATTGGACTCAGTTATATTGATATTAGGCCCAATAAACTATGAGGCCTCTAATGCTAATACCCTCCATCTGGGCCTCTACAAAGGGCCAAGGCCGGCCAGAGAACTTAATGAAATTCCCCACACCTGGGCCAACTCTTCAGGCCCAAGATACTAAATAAATTGAAATCTCTTTATTGTTTAAATTTAAATGTAAGTTTTGGGCCTCCCAAGTTAAGTAGCACGTTTGAATTAAGAAGTTTCTTCTTGCTTTAATGTGGACTTGAGCTTAGGACCCGAAATCCTTAAGTGTTTCAAACAATAGTAATTGACAAAGCTAATTAATTAGGGCCCTTTTAGAGACAATGCTTGATAGAAATCGTAGTTCCTTTTTGGCCTTTAAATAAAATGAGATGAGCCTCGCCAAACAAAACACATAAATTACGGGGCCCTCTTTAAATGCTTAATTAAAATACTTAGAATCCGGGGCGTGCCGTTTAGCAAATTTCATGGCCCCCCGCAAAGTAATAACACGTTAGTCGCTTTAGGCGCGCTTTTAATAATTTTACCTTCCTAAATACGGGTGTGCATTTCATGCAACCCAAATCCAAATCCCAAAATGTTGAATAAGAGTGTGTCGAGGATCCGGGTGCATTTCATGTGACGTGATCCAAAACACGTTTTTAAACGACGTTCACTTTCTTAAAATTTAACTAAAAGCGGTAAATAATCTTAAAATTGCACTATAGGTTGGAGCATATACAAAAATTGGATTTTAGCCATTTATAATAATTTAAGCGAACGTGCTAGAACCACGGGATCTGGGGGTGCCTAACACCTTCCCTCGGGTCAACTGAATTCCTTATTCAGAATTTCTGGTTCGCAGACTCCAATTGGGAAGTCGAAATTTTCCTCGATTTGGGATTCAAGTTAAACCGGTGACTTGGGACACCAAAAGCCAATCCTATCCCAAGTGGCGGCTCTAAATAAATAAATAATCCCATTTCGAATAATGTCACTTTAAATGGAAAAACTCCCTTATATACTATCCTTCGGGGCGGTGTGTAAAAAAGGAGGTGTAACAGCATGCACCATAAGAATTGGAACTTGTTCGATTCCATGGAACTGTATAATTGATTAATCTTGCTGTTACACCGTATTTTCCCCATGTGTTAGAGCAATTGAGCTGTCAACCATGCTAGAAACCCTACGTAGGTTACATGTTGGTATTGTTGGGACCCATAGAGGTTGTGTTACATGTTGAACTATTTGCTTTACTTGCCATTTTATATTCAGTCATAGCTAGTAATTGCATATTATATCTCAGTCTCTGTTGTCCTTATTGATACATCATATCCTCGTTGTTTGGGTTGATTATCTTGATACTTGTGAGTGATATTCATGGGATCGGGTTGCACGTCACAGCAGAGTTAATTGATTCATGCTAGTATCGGGCTTTATAGCACTTGGGCTAGATCGGCCCCTCCGGAGTCGGCATATCCACAGTGGGCGCAATGCTAGTAGTTACTTAAATTTGGGATGGATCTGCCCTGGTTCATTTGTATTTGGGCTGGATCTTCCCTAGTTTATTTCCTTTTGGGCTGGATCTTCCCTGTTATGTGTTAAGTTTTGTTGTAAAATCTGGAAGCATGTCTAAATTTTTGTACCTTTACTTGTAGACTATGAATTTCATAGATATCAATGTCATATTTTCTGTAACTTTCCGTACTGTTAAATGTTGAAAGTAGGCTGTAATAATTGAACTCATCACTACTTGCAGTCCAAAGGTTAAAATTGTTACTTATTGAGTTGGTTGTACTCACGCTACACCCTACACCTCATGTGTAGATCTAGGTGCTTCCGATCACGGCGGTTGCTGATTTATTGAGTCCAAGCTTCCGGAGATCATCGAGGTAGCTGCTTGGCATCCGCATACCTTGACTCTCCTCTATCTTTCAGTTTATTATTTAGTTTTACCTTCTAGATAGTGTATCAGACTATGTCTTATGTAGATGCTCATGTACTCAGTGACACCCCGATTTTGGGAAGAATTTATGTATTGAGTTATGATTTCCTATCTTGTTTATAAGAGATTTCCCTTTGTTTAAACTATTTTAGTATCTTTCAAAGATTAAAAGTGTTGTAAATGTCTAAGTGGTCGGCTGGCATAGTACTATGATAGGCGCCATCACAACGGGTTGGTTTTAGGTCCTGAAAAGGCTGCCGAACCCTTAGGAAACTTCACATTTTTGTATTCTTGTCATGCGAATTCGTTGATTCTGGTAACTAATTTCTATCATTCTATTCTCTCACAGATACTAAGGACACGTGCTACCGGACAGGACAAATAGCCACCAGTACCACTGGCTAGGACCACGAGAGGCCGGGGTCGCAGTAGGGGCTGCGATAGGGGCAGAGGTGCACCTCGTACAACACCTAGAGCAGTGCCTACAGATCCACTAGTTGCTCCAATTTAGGAGCATGTACCAGATATGGCCAAGCCAGTGGGGCCAGCTCAGGCACCAGTTGTGCCCATTGTGATTCAAGGCCTTCACGAGGCTTTGGCTCAGATTTTGACTGTGTGCACTGGCCTTGCTCATGCCGTTTCTATTCAGACCGTGCCAACCACTTCTTAGGCCGGGGGAGGTACTCAGACTCCCACCGCTGGTACTTCAGCTTAGAGTTCATCTCGTGCACCTTCGGTTCAGGGTTCATCTGCACCACGTTCCTTTGGTAGTTATTCTGGTTCTCGAGGTCTGCCCCAATATTTGCCACCATTTTCTGAGAGGGGATGTTTTGAGTGTGGAGATTTGGTTCATGTGAAGAAGTTTTGTCCCAGCCTTATGGGAGGTTCAGCTCAGGAGAGGAGTCAGGCAACAACTTCAACACCACTTACTTCACCACCTGCCCAACCAGCTCGGGTGGGGCTAAGGCAGCTAGGGGTCGCCTTAGAGGGGGAGGACGATTAGGTGGCAGTCAGGCCCGATTCTATGCTATTCCTGCCAGGCCAGATGTTATTTCTTCAGATACAGTGATCACAGGTATTGTTTCAGTATGCCATAAGGATGCTTCTGTATTATTTGACCCTGGTTTCACTTATTCGTATACATCGTCGTATTTTACTTGTTATATGGATATGCCCCGTGAGTCCTTAGTTTCATCAGTTAATGTATCTGCGTCAGTGGGCGATACTATTATTGTGGACCATGTATACTGGTCGTGTGTAGTGACTACCGGTGGATTGGAGACTAGAGTTGATCTCTTATTGCTTAGTATGGTTTATTTCGACGTGATCTTGGGCATGGATTGGTTGTCTCCTTGTCATGGTATTCTGGATTATCACGCTAAGACCGTGATGTTGGCGATGACGGGATTGCCAAGGATCGAGAGAGGTTCTCTAGATTATGTTTCCAGCAGAGTGATTTCACATTAGAAGGCCCAACGGATGGTTGGGAAGGGGTGCTTATCTTATTTTGCCTTTGTGAGGGATGTGGGCACTGATACCCCTATTATTGATTCTGTTCTGGTAGTGCGAGACATTCCAAATGTGTTTCCTACAGACCTGCCGGGCATGCCACCCGACAGGGATATTGACTTTGGTATTGACTTGGTGCTGGGAACTCAGCCCATTTCTATTCCTTCATATCATATGGTACCATCTGAGTTGAAAGAATTAAAAGAGCAGCTTCAGGAACTTCTTAATAAGAGGTTTATTAGGCCTAGTGATACGCCTTGGGGTGCACCAAGTCGGTTTATGAAGAAGAAGGATGGTACCATGCGGATGTGCATCGATTATAGGCAGTTGAACAAAGTTAAATTCAAGAAAAACTATCCTTTGCCACACATTGATGATTTATTTGACTAGCTTCAGGAAGCGAGGGTGTTCTCTAAGATTGATTTAAGGTATGGCTATCACCAGTTGAAGATTTGGGACTCGGATATTCTAAACACAACATTTAGGACCTGTTATGGTCATTATGAGTTCCTTGTGATGTCTTTTGGGCTGACCAACGCCCCAACAACGTTCATGCATCTAATGAACATTATATTTTAGCCTTATCTTGACTCGTTTGTCATAGTATTCATTGATGATATCCTGGTGTACTCGTGTAGCCAGGAGGAGCATGCCCAGTATTTGAGGATTGTGCTACAATGGCTGCGGGAGGAGAAACTTTTTGTAAAGTTCTCCAAGTGTGAGTTTTGGCTTAGTTCAATGTCGTTCTTGGGGCACGTGGTGTCCAGTAAGGGGATTAAGGTGGATCCAAAGAAGATAGAGGCGGTCCAGAGTTGGCCGAGACCGTCCTCAGCTACACAAATTCTGAGCTCTCTTAGCTTGGCCGATTATTATCGTCGCTTAGTGGAGGGTTTCTCTTCTATTGCATTGCGTTTGACCAAATTGACCTAGAAGGGTGCTCCTTGCAGGTGGTCGGATGAGTGTGAGGAGAGCTTTCAGAAGCTCAAGACTGCCTTGACCACAACTCCAGTTCTAGTTTTGTCTTCAGTGTCAGGCTCTTATACAGTTTATTGTGATGCTTCTCAGATTGGTATTGGGTGTGTCTTGATGCAGGGGTAGATTAATTTCTTATGCTTCGCATCAGTTGAAGTCCCATAAGAAGAACTACCCTGTTCATGAGTTGGAGTTGGCTGGCATCGTTCATGCATTAAAGATTTGGAGGCACTATCTCTATGGTGTGTCTTGTGAGGTATTTATAGATCATCGGAGTCTCCAGCACTTGTTCAAATAGAAGGATCTAAATTTGAGGCAGCGGAGATGGTTGGAACTTCTAAAAGACTATGATATTACTATTTTGTATCATCCCGGGAACACCAATGTGGTGGCCGATGCCTTGAGTAGAAAGGCGGTGAGCATAGGTAGCCTGGCATTCATTCCTATTGGTGAGAGATTGCTTGTAGCTGATGGTTCAGGCCTTGGCCAACCAGTTCGTGAGATTAGATGTTTCGGAGCCTAGTCGGGTTTTAGCTGGTGTGGTTTGTTGGTCTTTCTTATTTGATTGCATAAGAGAGCGCCAGTATGATGATCCCCATTTGCTTGTCCTTATGGACACGGTTTAGCACGGTGATCCCAGGGATGTTACTATTGGGGACGAGGGGGTGTTGTGAATGTAGGGTCGTATTTGTGTGCCTAATGTAGATAGGATACATGAGTTGATTCTTGAGGAGGCCCAACGTTCGCGATATTCCATTCATCCGGGTGCCGCGAAGATGTACCATGAGTTGAGGTAGCATTATTGGTGGAGGATAATGAAGAAGGATATAGTGGGGTTTGTAGCTCGGTGGGTAAATTGTCAGCAGGTGAAGTATGAGTATTAGAGAACAGGCGGATTGCTTCAGAGGCTTGAGATTCCAAAATGGGAGCGTATCACCATGGATTTGGTAGTTAGACTACTACAGACTTCGAGGAAGTTTGATGCTATTTGGGTGATCGTGGATCGGCCGACCAAGTCTGTGCACTTCATTCCAGTTGGGACTACTTATTCTTCAGAGTGGTTCGCTGAGATTTACATCCGCGAGATTGTTCTCCTTCACGGTGTGCCACTGTCCATCATTTCAGATCGGGGAACGCAGTTTACATTGCAGTTTTGGAGAGCCGTGCAGCGAGAGTTGGGCACCCAGGTTGAGCTGAGTACAACATTTCACCCTGAGATGGACAGACAGTTCGAGCGCACTGTTCAGATATTGGAGGATATGCTACGTGCTTGTGTCATAGAGTTTGGAGGTTCATGTGATCAGTTTCTGCCGGTCGTAGAGTTTGCCTACAACAACAGCTACCAGTCGAGTATTCAGATGGCTCCGTATGAGGCTTTGTATGGGAGACGGTGTCGATCTCCGGTGGGTTGGTTTGAGTCGGGTGAGGCTAGGCTATTGGGTACTGACTTGGCTCAGGATGCTTTGGACAAGGTTAAATTGATTCAGGATTGGCTTCGCACGGTGCGGTCCAGATAGAAGAGTTACACTGATCGTAAGGATTGTGATGTTGCTTACATGGTTAGGGACAAGGCACTGCTCAAGGTTTCACCCATGAAGGGTGTTATGAGGTTCAGGAAGAAGGGATAAGTCAGCCCTCGGTATATTGAACCGTTTGAGGTGCTTCAGAGTATTGGAGAGGTGGCTTACAAGCTTACCTTGCCACCTAGTCTGTCGAGTGTATATCCAGTATTTCATGTTTCTTTGCTCCGGATGTATATCGTCGATCTGTCTCATGTTTTGGATTTCAGTACGGTTCAGTTGGATGGTGATTTGAGTTATAATGTGGAGCCGGTGGCCATTTTTGGTCGGCAGGTTAGAATGTTGAGGTCAATGGACATAGCATCAGTAAAGATGCACTGGGGAGGCCACCCAGTTGAGGAGGCTACTTGGGAGATCGAGCGGGAAATGCAGAGCAGATATCCACGCCTATTTGAGACTCCAGGTACGTTTCTATACCCATTCGAGGACGAAAGTTTGTTTAAGAGGGGGAGAAAGTAACGACCCGGCCGGTTGTTTTGAGAGTTGTGGCCCCGTTTCCCCATTTACGGCTCATTTTATGTTTAACAGTTGTTAAGTGACTTGCTGGGGTAGTTTGGTTTGGGTACGGAAAGGTTTCGGAATGAATTAAGACACTTAGTCTGAAGGTTGGAAGCTTAAGTTACAAAGGTTGATTGGATGTTGACTTATGTGTAAACGACTCCGGAATGGAGTTTTCATGGTTATGTTAGCTCCGTTGGGTGATTTTGGACTTAGGAGCGTGTCCGGATAGTGATTTGGAGGTCCATAGTTGAATTGGGCTTGAAATGGCAAAAGTTGGAAATTTAAAAGTTTGATCGAGAGTGGACTTTGTGATTACCGGGATCAAATTGGGGTTCCGGGAGTTAGAGTAAATTTGTGGTGTCATTTGTGACTTGTGTGGAATATTTGAGGTCAATCGGACGTGATTTGATAGGTTTCGGCATCGAATGTAGAAGTTAGAAGTTCAAAAGTTCATTAGGCTTGAATCGGTGTGCAATTCATGGTTTTAGCATTGTTCGATGTAATTTGAACGCTCGACTAAGTTCGTATCGGGTTTTAGGACTTGTTGGTTATTTTGGTTAAGGCTTCGGGGGCCTCGGGTGGAATTCGGGTGATTAACGGATCAAGGTTTGGAATTAAAGGGTTGCTGAAGCTGGGAGTCTTCTGGTGCAATCGCACCTGTAGAGCTTTGATCGCAGGTGCGAGCTTGCAGGTGCGACCGGGTTGAGGATTATGCAGTGTTCGAAGGCGCAAGAAGATTTCTGCAGATGCGAATGCACATCTGCATATGGTCTACCGCAGAAGCAGAATTTGACAAGTTGTGTTAGAGTCGCAGAAGCGGACGAGGTTTCGCAGAAGCGCACCCTCAGATGCGAGGAGTTTGGCCGCAGGTGCGCATTGTAGAGAGTGAAATGTTTTCCACAGAAGCGAATTATAGACCGCAAAAGCGATTCCGTGGGTTCGAAAGCACTAGGCAGTGTTTAAAATCCGAGGGTTCCGTGATTTTCATCATTTTGGACATTTCAAGCTCGGGATTAGGCGATTTTTGAGAGGGATTTCAAAGGGATTCTTGAGGTAAGTCACTTGTGGTTAAATTTATTCAATAATTATGTTTTCCCAATTGAATTTTCCACCTAGATTGTGTGTTTTTGAGGTGTAATTTTGGGAGTTTGAGGCTAGGGATTGGGGGAGTTTAAATTGGGGATTTGGGTGTCAATTTGGTGTTGGATTTTGGTAATTTTTGTATGGTTGGACTCGTTGCTGAATGAGCTTCCGGGTTTTGTGACTTTAAATGGATTCCGAGATGTGGGCCCGGGGGCCATCTTTTGAGTTAACTTTTGACTTTTGATTAAGAACTTAGTATTTTCTTATGGAATTGATTCTTTAGCTTGTGTTGATTGTATCAGACTGTGGCTAGATTCGAGGCATTTGGAGGCCTCGAATCTAGCCTCGTTTCCCAAGGTAAGTAACACTTCTAAACTCGGTTCTAAGGGATTGAAACCCAAAATTTCGTGCTATGTGATTGGTATTGAGGTGATGCATGTGCTGGGTGACGGGCTTGTAGGCGTGCACCGTAAGAATTGTGACTTGATCGATTCCATGGAACTATATAATTGAATAATCTTGTTGTTACCCGTATTTTTCCGATGCGTTAGAGCAATTGAGCCGTCAGCCATGCTAGAAACCCTGTTTAGGTTACATGTTGGTACTGTTGGGACCCACAAAGGCTAGGTTACATGTGCCATTTTATATTCAGTCACAACTATTAGTTGCATATTATATCTCAATCTCTGATGTCCTTATTGATACATCATATCCTCGTTGTTTGGGATGATTATCCCGATACTTGTGATCCTGAGAGGCTGGAGAGATTTAAATAACTGATTAAGGCTGAGGGCATATTGTGAGTGATATTCATGGGATCGAGCTGCACGCCACAGCAGAGTCTATTGATTCATACCAGGATTTGGCTTATTATAGCACTTGGGTTGGATTGCCCCCCCCCCCAGAGTCTACGCATCCAAAGTGGGCACAATGCTAGCAGTTACTTACGTTTGGGTTGGATCTGCCCTGGTTCATTTGCATTTGGGCTGGATCTGCCATAGTTTATTTGCATTTGGGCTGGATCTGCCCTGTTATGTGTTAAGTTTTGTTGTAAAATCTGGAAGCATGTCTAAATTCTCGTACCTTTACTTGTAGACTATGAATTTTTGAGATATCACTGTCATATTTTTCGTAAATATCTGTGCTGTTAAATGTTGAAAGTGGGCTGTAATAATTGAACCGTCACTACTTTCAGTCCAAAGGTTAGATTTGTTACTTATTGAGTTGGTTGTACTCACGCTACACCCTGCACCTCGTGTGCAGATCCTGGTGCTTTCGGTCATGGCAGTTGCTGATTAGAGAGTCCAGGCTTCCGGAGATCATCGAGGTAGCTGCTTGGCGTCCACAGACCTTGACTCTCCTCCCTTATCTTTCAGTTTATTATTCAGTTTTACCTTCTAGACAATGTACCAGACTATGTCATTATGTAGATGCTCATGTACTCAGTGACACCCCAGTTTTGGGAAGAATTTATGTATTGAGTTATGATTTCCTATCCTGTTTTTAAAAGATTTCCCTTTATTTAAACTGTTTAAGTATGTTTCTAAGATTAAAAGTTTTGTAAATGTCTGAGTAGTCGGCTGACCTAGTACTATGATAGGCGCCATCATGACGGGTTGGTTTTTGGTCGTGACATAATCACCCATTGATTTTTAACCTTAATTAATCTATGAATTTTATGGTAGAATAAGGGGTTTTGGGTAGAAATTAGGGATTTTATAAAATTAAGTTTTAGATCTCAAATTGAGGCCGGATTTCGAAACAAATCACATGATTGGGCTCGGGGGTAATTGGATAATAGGGTTTTGGTCCAAATCTCGGGCTTTGACCAAGCGGGCCTGGGGTTGACTTTTGTTGACTTTTTCAATTTCAATAAAGATTGAATCTTTTTCACTTGTGGGTAGTTTCTAAAGCTTATTTTGAATTATTTGGACTATTTTTAGTTTGATTTGATTGGTTTGGAAGCTAATTCTAAAGGAAAAGATGTGGTTGAGCAGTGGTTTGATTGCGGGAAGAGGTAAGTATTATGGTTAACCTTGACTTGAGAGAATTAGGTCAAGATTGGATTATTTGTTATTTGATTTATGTGTGAGGACATCGTATAAGCAAGGTGAGAAGTGTATTTGCATAGTCACGGGTTAAACATGCGGGTTGAAATATTTATTTATTGTTTTCAGTTATTTAATGCCTTCATTTAATCCATGTTATTAATTGTTAAATGCTTTAATTGTTAGTTGCACTTACTTGTTAATTTCATGACTTTATCGTTACATGTCATAATTGCTAATTTTTTCCATGTATCCGTGTCTTTATTTATTGATTATCATTACTCGCTTTGACCTTGTTTGTTATTGGATAACTACTTTTATCCGCTTTATGTCTTTAATTGTGTAATTCTTTTATTGCATTTCATTTAAGTTACACCATAGTTGGTTGCTGTCACGACCCCAATTTCCCTCCGAAGGATGTCGTGATGGCACCTAGTCTCTACGACTAGGTAAGGCTAAGAAATAACAACAACTAAACAGATATATAATAACAAGTTACTAAAAATGACTGAATAATAAATAAAACCTCCTGCAAAACAAAATCTCACACATACACACCCTGAAACCGGCGGAACTGCGTCATAAGCTCTATAGAATGCAACTAGAGTACTACTACATCACTGTCTGAAAGGAAAATACAACGTTAATAAAAATAATGGAAGGTGACTCCAAGGCCCGCGGACGCCGAGCAGGCATACCAGGAAGTCTCTGATAAAAGCAGCTAGCAGGAAACCTCTATCGACCGGCACGAGCTGACGTACCTGGATCATCACAAAAAGATGTGCAGAATCATAGTATAAGTACACCACAACGGTACCCAGTAAGCATCAAGCTTAACCTCAGTAGAGTATTGACGCAGCCGGGCCAAGACACCTAGTAAGATATGAAATAGGCAGCATAAAAAATGTAATACGGATAAGTAACGGAAAGTGAAGAATAACTGCTATGGAATAAGATAATAGCAATAACTAGTACCGGAAGTTAACAATAGAAATAATATAAAAGAAGCAACTAAAGTGCTACAAGGATCATGTACGGACTACCACTGCTAGAATAATAAAGAATGAAGCAAGAAGAAATATTCCTTCCACAACACTTTGCAAGATGAAACAAATAGCAAGAAACACAATGAAATACCACCTCGTGCATAACGAAATCAAACCGAGGTACCGCCTCGTTTAATCAAGAATCACAACTGATGTACTGCCTCGTACTCACATTTTTCAATTTCAATCACAATCTTTCCTTATACCGTTTGAAAATAGGTTTTGAAAATAGTTTTTCCCGAAGTAGCAACACTCACTTTAGCCCACCTTATGATGTCGCGTGGCTTCATGTAGTTCCCCTACAAGCAATCACGCACATAGGTCCCACCTTATACCGCAGCATGCACATCAACCCAAGCGTTATACTGCCGCATGTGCATCAATATCTTATCGCAATAACAATTCGTACCACAAGTGCCCATATATCACAATTTGCCAACAAAAACAGTATCAATGTTTCCACAACAACGACCCATGGCTCCAACACAACGTATACGAGAATATCAACAACAACAATGGGTGAAAATGCTCAATAAGGTAGGTGTCTCAACAATAACAAACATCGCCTCAACGTGTTAACGACTTCCATAACTTCAACACCAAATATTCCAACAACGAGAGAAATAATGTATAACCACAATATAAGATAAGACTAACTTCACAGAAAAAGAGATAATATTCAACAATGAGTCTCAAATAGTGGAAGTCAACAAGAAAAAGGATAACATGAGCAGTTACTTCAACAATGATAATTAACAATGAAGAAATAGCATGTAACAATAAAGGAGACAACAAGTTCAACTAAAGCATGGGAGAAATTTAGCAAGTAGGATGTAGAACAAATACTAAACAAGTCAACTAAGGTATTTAAGGATATTCTAAACAATTAAGGATAATTTGATTATGATAATTTAGAACATAATAAGTCATTTCAATTAAAGCATGGAAATAGTCTAAGTAGCCTAAACCGATCAAATACTATGTACAACCCGTGTACCCACTCGTCACCTTGCGTACATGGATTTCACTTAGCACAATTGAATCAAACAATACAAATCCTAAGGGGTAGTTCCCCACACGAAGTTAGGCAAGACACTTACCTCAATTAGGCAAATTCAATACTCGTAAATGGCTTTTCCCTTAAAATCTGCCTCCACACAGCTCAAATCTAATACCAAATATCATCAAACAATGTTAGGGAATTCAATTGCAATAGATAAAGTTAAGATTTTTATACTTTTCCCAAAAAGTCAACAAAATTCAATCCTAGGCCCGCCCGGTTAAAACTCGGGTCCAATGGTAGATTCCTTCTACCCATGGCCCCACGAGTTCATATATGTGATTGGTTTCAAAATCTGAGTCCAAATAGACTATCAAAACTCAATTTCTTATTTTTTCAAAAACTTGACAACATTTCATAAATTTCTACCTTGATTCACATGATTTTGATGTTAAAATCTAAGATATGTTGATGGAATATGATTAGAAATAGATTAGAATCACTTACCCATGGTTTGTTGGTGAAAATCCACTCTCCAAATTGTCTCCTCAGAGTCTAGGGTTCAATAATGAGAGAATGAACTCAAAAATCACGTCCCTCAACTATTTGATCAGTCGCAGATGTCGCAGATGCGAAGAATCTATCGCAAATGCGAAGACCCTCTCATCTCTGCTATCATCGCATATTGCGAACCACGCAAATGCAAAGAATCTATCGGAAATGCGAAGACCCTCCCATCTTTGCTATCATCGCAATTGCGATGAAAAGTTCGCAATTGCGAACCCTGGACCTACGCAATTTCGACCAAGTGGACCGTTAAAGATGCTGTAGACTCCAGTGATCGTTGAAGACCTCCAAGGAACACCATACAAATAATGCCGCCAGATCTTCAAAGCATGAACAATGGCTGTCAACTCCAAATTATGGAATGGATAATTCTTTTCATGAGTCTTCAGTTGTCGAGACGCGTAGGCAATCACCCTACCGTCCTGCATCAACACCACACCAAGGCCAATAAGTGACGCATCATAATACATAGTATAAGACCCTGAGCCCGTAGGCAACACCAACACTAGGACTGTGGTCAAAGCAGTCTTGAGTTTTTGAAAGATCGTCTCACACTCCTCGGTCCATATGAAGGGAGCACTTTTCTGGGTCAATCTGGTCATAGGTGCGATAATAGATGAGAAGCCCTCTATGAAAAGATAATAATACCCGGCCAAACAAAGGAAACTCCAGATCTCAGCCTTCTTCGAATCTACCAGAAACTCTGGGCCAACTCTGCACTGCCTCAATCTTCTTCAGATCTACCTTGATCCCCTCACTTGACACCACATGACCCAAAAACGACACTGAATCAAGCTAGAATTCACACTTTGAGAACTTTGCATATAACTTCTTCTCTCTCAAGGTCTAGAGCACGATCCTCAAATACTGCACAAGATCTTCCCGACTGCGGGAGTATACCAAGAAGTTTTCAATAAACATAATGACGAATGAATCAAGATAAGGCTAGAATACACTATTCAGCAGGTGCATAAATGTTGTTGGGGCATTGGTCAACCCAAATGACATCACAAGGAACTCGTAGTGACCATACCGAGTCCTAAAGGCATTCTTCAGAATATCCTGATCCCGGATATTCAGCTGATGATAACCTGACCGCAAATCAAGCTTGGAGAACACTCTGGCACCTTGTAGCTGATCCAGTAGGTCATCGATGCACGACAATAGATACTTGTTCTTCACTGTAACCTTATTCAACTAACGATAATCAATACACATGCGCATAGAACCATCATTTGGCTTCCCAAACAAGACCGGAGCACCCTTGGCTTCCCAAACGATGACACGCTAGGCCGAATGAATCCCTTATCAAACAACTCTTGCAACTGCTCCTTTAACTCCTTCAGCTCTGTTGGGGCCATACGATATGGTGGCATAGAAATGGGTTGAGTGCTCAGCAATAAGTCAATACCAAAATCGATATCCTTGCCGTGCGGCATGCCGAGAAGATCTGTTGGAAATACATCTGGAAAGTCTCTCACTACCGGAACTGACTAACGGCAGGAGTATCAACACTAACTTCCCACACAACGGCTAGATAGACATTAAACCCCTTCTCAACCATCCACTAAGCCTTTAGAAATGAGATACCCTGCTAGGAACATAATCTAATGCACCCCTCCACTCTAACTATGGTAAACCTGGCATAGCCAGTGTCACTGTCTCGGTGTGACAATCAAGAATAGCATGATAGGGCGACAACCAGTCCATGCCCAAGATAACATCAAAGTCTACGACACTAATTAACAACATATCAACTCTACTCTCAAAACCATCAATAATAACTAAACACAACCGATACACACGGTCCACAACAATAGAATCTCTCACAGGCGTGGACACATAAACATGAGAACTCAAGGAATCACGAGATACATCTAAATACATAGCAACGTAAGATGACACATATGAATAAGTGGATCCCGGATCTAATAAGACTGATGCATCTCTATGGCAAACCGGAACCATACCTGTAATGATTGAGTCTGAAGCAACTGCCTCTGTCCTACTCGAAAGAGAATAGAATATGTCCTGGCCTTCCCCTCTAAGGCGACCTCTCCCTTCCCGTCCTCCACCCCTAGCTGGTTGTGTGGGTGGAGCGGCAACTGAGGCAGCAACCATGGCCGGAGAAGTTTGCGGACCTGACTAGATCCGTGGAGCCTGAGTAGTTTGGGAAGGTGCACCCCTACTGAGTCTGGGGTAGTCTCTGACCATGTGGAGGATATCACCACACTCAAAACAAGCTCTCGGTGGAATGGAGGCTAGGACTAGCTTGGGCCTGGTCAGCTGGACTGACCGGTGAAGGCACCCCGTGCAGGAGGTGCACTAGAAAGTGGTTGAGCAAAGTGTGCAACCTGATATCTCAGAACAACTGGAGCACCACTAGAAGCTGGAAGTGCTAAGTGAACTGGACGACTCACATAGCCCCTACCATGTCGGGTTGAAGTTGCAGCGTGACCACCACTAATTCCCCCTGTGCCATGAGACCTCTTGGCCTCCCTATCATCTCTATCACGGTATCGTATACCCTCTAATCTCCGTGCAATCTCAACCACCTACTGATGCGGAGTGTCTGAATTCAACTCCCTGGCCATGTTGTATCTAATAATGTGATTGAGCACTTCGATGAATTGACATACTCGCTCCTTGACTGTGGCAACAAAAGCCAGTGCATGCCTGGACAAATCACTGAATCAGAGAACATACTTCGACACTGACATAGTACCCTGGAGCAGTAGCTCAAAGGAAACAAGACAACCGCATGGCGTGATAAATCCACGAATCTAGTCTCGTACTGGGTAGCAGTTATGCCACCCCGCTGGAGGCACTCAAACTGGCAGCGATACTCCTCTCTCAAAGTAAAAGGAATTATCTTCTCCAACAATAGCTGTGAGAATTGATCCCAAGTAAGTGGAGGTGATCCTGCTGATCTACCTCGAACATAGTCCTTCTACCATCTCTTGGCAGAGCCATACATCTGAAATACCGTAAAGTCAACTCCATTGGACTCTACTAGACCCATGTTGTGCAACACCTCGTGGCAACGGTCGATGAAATCCTGTGGGCCCTCAGAAGGTGTACTACCAAAGCGAATAGGAAATAACTTAGTGAACTTGTCCAGTCTCTTCAACCTCTCTGACGACATAGCGGGCCTCTCCATGGGCAGAGTCGTAATGACTGGCTGAACTACTCTAAGCGTGTGGACTGTCAGAGTATGATATATGGGATCCGCTTCTCCAGAGTGTGAGTAGCGGGGACATAGGAAATACTTCGGCCTGGGCCACACTCTCCATAAGGCCCGCTAGGTGGACTAGAGCGTCCTGAAGTACGGGAGTGGCTATGAACCCCTCCATGACCTGAGCTAGTCCAACTAGTGCAGTCTGAACAGGGATCTCCTCCTTCTCGATCTGAGCCTCTGCAATGGGTGTTGCTGCACGTGCTCTAGGCTGAGCTCTACCTCTGCCTCTGCCCCTACCCTTGGTAGTGGCTGCAACCTGAGGATCTGGCTTCTGCCTGGATGTGGATGTTGTGCGTGTCCTCACCATTTGCGAGAGAAAAAAATAGAATGGTTTAAACTTCAGTGATAGAATAAAATCACACGATAGAGAAAGAAAGAAGTGATTCCTAAAGACCTATAGCCTCTAGAAGATAAATACAGATGTCTCTACACCGATCCTCCAGACTCTACTAAGCTTGCTCATGAACCGTGAGATCTAGGAAACTTGGCTTTGGTACCAACTTGTCACGACCTGAAATTCCCACTACGGGGTTGTGATCATGCCTAATGTTCACTTGCTAGGCAAGCCAATATTTGTACACATCCACTCATTTTAAAACCAATTTGAAAGCAATTTAATAAGAATTAAAGCTATAGAAATTCAAAATAGATATAATAACTTCAAATGCTGACTAATCAAATCTTGGAATCTGGTATCACAAGTACATGAGCATACTAGAAGTGCCACAACCAGATGTCTGAATGAAAGTGCAATTGTTTGAAATGAAATAAATAGTAAAATTAGATAAGGAATAGGACTTCAGGGATGCGGTCGCTGTGCAGCTATACCTCAAGTTTCTGTGACAAGCTAATCTGAGCAAGCCTCCACTAACCCTTGCTGGGACCAACATCAGAATCTGCACAAGAAGTGCAGAAGTGTAGCATGAGTATAACCGATCCCATGTACTCTGTAAGTGTTGAGCCTAACCTCGACGAAGTAGTGATGAGGCTATAACAAGGAACTCAATATAAACATGTGTGAATATAAATGAAATAATTGCATAAATAGATGGAAAAACAAGAATTTAACATAAACCGGAACCGAAACACATAACAGAGAGCCCAAAATAACACTTATACTCATCTTCTCAAATCCACACGGGTACAATAACAATAGTCAAACACAGTAAAGCAAGTCTTCTCCGTTGCGGCAGGCAACCCCATCCATATATATATATATATATATATATATATATATATATATATATATAGAGCTGATACACAAATATGTAAACAACAATTCTTCTCTGTTGCGGCACACAACAGATATATATATATATATATATATATATATATATATATATATATATATATATATATATATATATATACTGTTGCGGCATGCAACCCCATCTAAAACAGTAATATCAATATCCGTTGCAGCGTGCAACTCGATCCCACACAATAATATCAATAATCGTTATGGCATGCAACCCGATCCCACACAATAATAATACAAATAAAAATCTGCAACCAACTACAACGTAATACAAATAAAACGCAATAAAAAATTACACAATTAAAGATATAAAGAGGATAAAAGAAGCAACCTTATAACACACAAGGTCAAAAATCAAGTAATGACAGTCAATAAATAAAGACACTCATACATGAAAATAATTAGCAACTAAGACATGTAAAGAATAAAGGCATGAAATTAATCAGTAAATGCAATTAACAATTAAAGTATTAAACAATTAATAACATGGATTAAATGAAGGCGTAAAATAATTGAAAACGATAAAAATATCCCAACCTGCATGTTTAACCCGTGACTACGCATATACACTCGTCACCTTGCCTATACGCCGTCCCCACACATAAATCAAATAGCAAATCCAATCAAGTCCTAATTTTCTCAAGTCAAGGTTAACCACTACACTTACCACTTTCCACAACCAAATCAATGCTCAACCACAGCTTTTCCAAACCAATCAATTCCAACCAAATATAGTCCAAACAATTAAGAATAAGCCTTAGGAACTACCCACAAGTGAAAAAGATTCAATCTTTAATAAAATTAGAAAAAGTCAACCCCCGGCCCGCTTGGTCAAAATTCGAGATTCGGATAAAAATTCGATTACCCATCCACCCTTGAGCCTGATTATGTGAATTTGTTTCGAAATCCGACCTCAATTTGAGGTCTAAATCTCAATTTCACAAAATTCCTAATTTCTATCCAAAACCCCTAATTCTACCATGAAATCCGTAGATCAATTAAGGTTAAAAATCAATTGGTGATTATGGAAATACATCAAAACTAGTTAAAATTCACTAACCAATGAAGTAGAGATGAGAATCTCTTCAAAATCCTCTCTAGGCCGAGCTCTATATTACAAAAATGGTGAAAAGTGACCAAATCTCGACTTTCACCATTTTAAATAACTAGGCGTCAGGTGTTCTTCGCGTTCTCGAAGCACCTGACGCGTTCGCGAAGAACACTGGCCAAATAGCCTACACAGTCGCGAGATCCCCTTCGCGTTTGCTAAGTCATAACCTAATGGTCACCTCCCAGAGCAGCACGTTCGCGAGGGGTGAGATACGTTCGCGAAGGGTGGTCCCCCAAGGCTTCCCGCTCGCAACAAACCTCTCGCGTTCGCGAAGAGTAACCATCTCTGCCTCAACTTTTCCCCTTTGCGATCACGAGAGTGGCTTCGCGATCGCGAGAGTTGCTTCACGATCGCGAAGCACTGGACACCAGAAGAAACCCAGCAGTTCATCAAGTCCTAAAATGGTATGAAACCAATCCGAAACTTATCCGAATCCCTCGGACTCCAAAGAGAACAGGCACACTAGTGTAATAACATCATATAAACTTGCTCACTATCTCAAATTATCAAAATAATATCAAATAACAAGAATCAATCATCAAAACTCAATATTTCAACATGAAAACTTATTTTTCACAATCGTTCACAAAATGCGTTGAAACTCGCTCGGGTCACCCCGAACCCCAACCAAACGTGCGTACAAGTCTAAATATATCACAAGAATCTACCGGAATCGTCAAAACACCGATCCGAGTTCGTTTACCAAGAATTTTAACCGTGGTCAACTCAAGTTGTTTTTTAAAAACCAAAAATTATATTTTCTTGAAGATTTCACATAAAAACTTCTCGAAAAACAACACGAATCATGCACGTAAGTCATATAACATCTAATAAAGTTATGAGAGGTCTTCAAACATGAAAATAAAGGCTAATACTTAAAATAACACGTGCCAAAGCGAAACAAAACTGAGTTAATTAAATCATGTGTCCTGTAGATAGGCTTCAATTTATTAGTACTACTAGCAAATATTCTCTTTCTTTATCCTAAAAAAGAAAAGAATGTCAGAGGGTGGTACATCTTACACCCCTGCCCCACCCCACCCCGCCCCCCAGTTGCGCAACTTTATCCCACACCGCCTCATTGTTATTTTTAGAGTAAATTTCATAAGGGTGATCATTCAACTGTGTTCGTTACTCAAAAGTCATTTTTATTGTTACATAAAAATTATTTTATTATGTTGTAGTTATCACATGTCACGACCCAAACCCCACACTGGTCGTGATAGTGCCTCTCGTGAAGACAAGGCCAGCCAACTAACCCAACTCGTCTCTTTCAAAATAGTTAAGCATAAATGAACAACAAAGATATGACTTAATGATATTACTTAACGAAATTACAACCCAACACAGCCCTAATCGGGGTGTCACAAGTCACGAGCATCTATAAGATTGAAATTCCACTTTACAAATCTAGAAATACACTGAACAGGAATAATGAATAACATAGAAAGACAGTGGTGCTGCGAACGCTGGCAGTCACCCCGCTAAACCTCTACATCTCTGCCTCCACACAGCCAATACCCGCTACCGGGTGGATAAATACCTGCAACTGCACGCGAGGTGCAGGGAGTAGAGCGAGTACTCCGACTCAGTGAGTAATAAAGGTAAATAACAGCTGAGCAGTAAGAAATCACGTAAAGCAACCAACATGCTGTATAGAAACCGGGTACAATTCTCTGAGAAAACAGTGAAAACTAGGAAATCTTTAGAAATATCTTGGCTCAGTTTAAATCTCTTTTGAAAATGATCCTTTCAACAGTCACGAAATGATTTTAAAACAGTTAGTGCTGATAAGCACAGAAAAATCCGCCCCTCGGGCATAAATACCACAGTATAACAGGTAAAAAGGCAAATAATATGCAAGATGCGCACATAAAAGTTCGCCCCTCGAGCAACATCTCAAAACAGTACCAGCCCCTCGGGCTCTCTCTCGCAGATCACTCTCAAAACAGTATCATATAGTAACCGCTGCGGCGTGCAGCCCGATCCACATATCGCTACGGCGTGCAGCCCGATCGATATCTCGCTGCGGCGTGCAGCCCGATCCATATCTCGCTGCGGCGTGCAGCCCGATCCATATGGGTACCCACGCTCACTGTGGGGGTGCAGACTCCGGAGGGGCCCCTTACGGCCCAAGCGCTATATCAAGCCATCTCGTGGCATCAAATCTAGGCCCTTGGCCTCATATCAGTATCAGTATAACACTGCTTCGGCGTGGAGCCCGATCCGTGTATATATATATATATATATATATATATATATATATATATTGCTGCGGCGTGCAGCCCGATCCAAAAGTATCCTCACAATACAGACCCTCGGCCTAGCTCAGTCAACAGAATCACATAAGCCACTCGGGCAATAATAAACATGATGCTCAGCCCAAAATATTATTGGAAACATCCTTTCAAGTGTTAAAGCAAGTAAACTTGGCTGAGTTTTGAAAACAGTGTAAAATACATGACTGAGTTTAAGTATAAAATCAAAAAGTGAGGAAATATCAACAACGGATTTAGCAAAACCCAAGCCCCGGGCCCACTTCTCGGAACTCAGAATCCTCCACATCAATGGATTCCTTATCTCGCCACGAGTCTATACATATCAAAAATCACAAGAATCGGAGTCCATTTGACCCCTCAAATCCCTAGTTTAAGCTCTCTTAGGTTCAAGCCCTAAACCACCATTTTTGACCTTTAACTTCTTAAGTTTTCAGCTCTAATCCATGTATTTACACCATAGAATCATGTTTTTAAGTCCAAGAGTTCATACCTGATCAAAGCCCTTGAAACCCTCTTCGAGATCGCCCAAAAACTCTCCAAGTCCGAAGTGAAATATGTTACTTTTCTCAAAATTTTGCAAAGATGAATTAAATATTTTTGTCCAGCAGAAACCGCTTCTGCGGTCAAAATGTCGCTTCTGCGACTTTCGCTTCTGCGGTCTCCTTCCGCTCCTGCGGAAATTCCCATAATCCAAAAACCCGCTTCTGCGACATAAATCCCGCATCTGCGGCTTCGCAGATGCGGCTTCCCCAACCGCTTCTGCAGAATCAGCGCCCAGGTCCCATCGCCGCTTCTGCAGTCCAATCATCGCACAAACGAGACCGCTTCTGCGGTCAAAGCTTCGCAGAAGCGAAAACACCAGTTGCAGCAGACTTAGCAACATGCAAAAATTCCAAAACTCTCCGTTTAACCATCCGAACTCACCCCGAGGCCCCCGGGACCTCAATCAAAAATAACAATGCATCCTACAACGTTATTCAAACTTGTTCCAATCATAAAAACCCATCCAACAACACTAAAATCATCAATTCAGATCGAATTCAAGCCTAAGTTCTTCTAAAACTTCCGAAACACGCATTCGATCAAAAACCCAACCAAATCAACTCCGAATCACCTGAAATTTTACACACACGTCCCAAATCACCTAACGAACCTACTGCAACTCTCGGAATTCCATCCCGACCCTCGGATCAAAATCTCACCTATCAACCGGAAATTGCCAAAATACTAACTTCGCCAATTCAAGCCTAATTCTACACCGGACCTCCAAAATCACTCCCGATCACACTCCTAAGTCACAAATCATCCCTCGAAGCTAACCGAATTATCGGAATTCATATTCGAGCCCTCTAACACATAAGTCAACATCCGGTTGACTTTTCCACACTAAGCTTTCCTTAAAGAGACTAAGTGTCTCATTTCCTTCTAAAATCAATCCAAGCCAACTCGATCACGCAATACACTGATAATGAAGCATACAGAAGCAGAAAATGGGGGAAACGGAGCGGGAACCCATGAGACGATGGTTCGGGTCGTCACATCCTCCCCAACTTAAACAAACGCTCGACCTCGAGCGTACCCAGAGTTGTGCTAGAAGCCAACCAATAGCTGAATGACCTTACCAAGCATATACCCGGGGGTGATCCCACATCCCCCTATCTCGCATAGGTCCGATAACACAACATAGCTGAAATTTCACAATCCATCTAGTCCATAAACCATAGAACCCTATTGCACTTTCCGAAATCATACACAAGATCAGAACCTTACATCTATACTCAGAATAAGCCCAAACCAGCTGTAATAACCCATACCTGCAACCTCAGGTGCAATCATATGATATACCACATAACCCAAACACTCGAAACGATAACTTCTATTCACAGCAGTTGCCCACAACACCCGAATACCGGTGGAAAACCTCCCATCAACTAAGGTCTTATTCCAACACTTTCATATACTGCCAACGATAAATGGAACACGCAATAAACCATAACCATTTCCCAGATCAACCGTTCATGAAGCCACTTCCCTTTTGACTAATACCACAGCAGATTCCGAGCCGAACCTCGATACTATCCTCCCAACAAGCTGAAATCAAATCCGTTCGTATTCATTAGTGACCCCAACGATCAACTCTAACCCAACACACCACTCTGGTGGTATGACACCTCAATACAGGCCTAAGCCACAACTTGCATAATACGCGCACCAATAAGAACGGTCAAAACATACTCAATTCATGAAAAATGACTCAGACGAAAGAGCTGTACCTCAAGCTCATCAGTACCATCACAACACAAGGCTGAGACCCCGTCTCACATCATAGAAATAGAACACCTGAATCTACCCCGAAAGGTCATATCACCACGTGGCCTCGCTACAATGCGCGATCCTATCCGAACATTGTTACACATGAAACACCTCAAGTCACTATGCTCAAAATCGACAGCCAAGCACAATTGATGTCTGGAACCTAAGCAAATCATTACACCCATGGTGAAACAAATAACATATGCCACGCAAGCCTGATAGAACATAACCGATACATCAATCACCGAGCAACACCCAATTACTCTTCCCGCTCGACTTTTACTATGAATCCCCAATAGAACCGCACCACATGTGCCCATAACCAATGAATCATAACATCTCACAGCACAATAGCAACTCATAGATCTCCCCAGATCACTAACAAGCTCACTAACGATCGAATCAACCTATCCCTCAATAATAAAATTTTGGGGCCAACCAAGCCGACTCAAGCTAGAACATGCATCCATATTGACCTGCCAACGAACCAATCCTCAAGGGAGCCTGAAGCTGCTCCTTTCACTACTACGACTCCTACCGGGGCCATACGATACGGTGCCTGGCACCAAATCAATACCGAAATCCATAACCTCGTCTGGCGACGTGCCCGTCCACAAGAAATACATCCGAAAAGTCCCTCAACTCCGGAACTGAATCAATGGTAAAAACCTCTGCACTGACATCCGTCACGAAGGCCCAATTAAGAAAAGCAACCGTTCCCAGCCGTCCGCTGGTCTTTGAAATATAAGCCACTCTGCTAGAACATAATCCGACGGACCTCGCCACTCAACCCGTGACGTTTCTGGCACAGCCCATAGCGCAATAGTCCAGAATAACCCAACACTGAGACAACCAGTCTACACCCCAATATCATATCCAAAATCTAACGTACCAAGCACAGAAGATCCACTCGAGCCTCCAAATCCCCTGTAGTTGCTAAACAGTGCCGACACACACGATCTACCACCACATCATAGCCTATATATGAGAGCTTCCGTCTCCACATCCACACGGCACATGAATCATCATATTCGATCCCAAATTTCACTGTCCGAGTACGTACACACCTTTAATACCCAATCATTCCACGATAGATACTCTAAGATTTCCCTGTGCACCAAGCAACCCGAATATCGCCAGTCGACCCAACAAGACAGTGCCGCAATACTACCGAAGTATCATCAGTTTAATCACATTACCCCTTTTTCTGAAACATATACTCCCGTCAAATCACTTCCAATTAGCAGTACCATTTCCTTGATTACCTGAGGCTACCCGTTGCCTAAGAGTTTTATGAACTTCTTTTCAGAACTGAACCGTAACTCATCTAGCCAAGAACTTCCACTGATCCTATTTAGAAGAAAAATCATTACACATCCCATGCTCCGCTTGCTCACAGAAAAATATACATCTCCAACCCACGGTAAAACCCAGCAAGAACTCTCTCCAAATTCCATTTGCAGAAGCTAAACTGTCAGGAGTGAATCCTTCTAACTAGACCAAGCTAAGCAAGCTATCAGAACTCAAGAGCTTTGTTGCAAAATACTTGTACGAACTCATTACCTCGAACACACACAAAGAATTAATCATATCCTTTCCATACCGATTCGGTCTACTATCAAGCTACTTCATCTATCTAGATTTCCTTCTGATTCATTTTCAACTTGATATCTCCTCTTGTTGTAGCACCACAATGCCTCAACCCAGGCTTACAACACGAGACCCAAGCATAAGACCACACTGTCTGAGACCCATAAGCCACTGAATCCTCTCTTAAATATTCCCGCAAGCACCACGTTCGAAATACTTACCCTGAAGAGACATTCTACGAATTCCGAACCATTACCTGCACCTTCCTGATAGTGCCACATAGAAGCCCATAATTGGTATAGAAAACTCACAAATCTTGACACCCTCCAAATGCAATCCTCAGTTTCTAACCAAAATACAACCTGAAATTCTCAGTTATTACATGCAAGATTTTGAGCACATTAGAACCATTCCTGGGAGTTATCTACTCTACTCGAACCGCAATTTAACCCGATCAACAAAACCGAACAACTAGTGGCTCATTGGCACTTCTGACACTACAGCATATAGCCTTAACTTAGTCAAAAAATTTCCTTTACTCGAGCCATCCTCGGGCTCAATCTCCGCAAACCAGAACTGATTCACTAGTACGCCTCAAACCGGAACCAACATAGAACATAGCCGTGCAATCAGCTAATCAATAGCAACTCCCCAACTTGGCTCGAAGCCATATATCAAAACACACACCATAACTCATAACGCATATACTTTATTTCATATACAATACTAAAGTGAGATTAACTAAATCCTTCATAAGCTCGTGGAACACAAACCATCTGGTACTTCAGATCTTCTGCAAATCTCGTATTCACTCTCGTAGTAGTTAAATCCACTGTCTTGAGCAATCCAAAATTTAAACTTCAACATATATATCTCACTTGTAAATGGGATATTCTAACATACAACATAAAGACCACGCAACTCCTGAACACTCCGCAGGAGATAACCCACCTGTCTTGCCCCAAACTAACATTTCTATATTTACCTTCCACCGTCATCCACATTACACAGTCACTCAGTCTTCCTGAGTCTGAACTCATAACGCAACATGAAATTTACTTTACCCCCAACTAGGAGACACGAAACGATTCTTCACGCGCCCATAACTCGGGCTACACATCAAATCACAATAGAAATCGAACACTTAATAGTTCATTTATCATCAAGCAGACCTTCCTTGTTACTTCCAAGTCATATGGATATATCTCAAGTGCTAACACATTCATCACGTAGTTATCCAGCCATCACTCCCACCAATAGGGACAATACCGAACATATAAGTTCAAAACACTTGTTCACACAATCAGCACCTCGGTGCTCAAGCCATAGGCAAAGATCCGGTCTCAAGTCCTCCAGACTGGCCCAACATCAAACTCACAGAGATCACATCTCACCCCTCGATCAGGGAATCACAAGCCATCAGGCACATCTGATACTGAGCGCTCATGCGCGCATACAAATGCGTGGAAGGAATTTCAACAGTTTCTTTTCAAGCTGAATCAAGGACGCACGATAAGAATTCAAGAATGTGATGTTTTCCTAAAGGTTCTGCAGCCTCTCGAGGATAAATACAGACGTCTCCGTACCGATCCGCAAGACTCTACTAAACCTGCTCATGACTCGTGAGACCTAGTAACCTAGGCTCTGATACCAACTTGTCACGACCCAAACCCCACACTGGTCGTGATGGCGCCTCTCGTGAAGACAAGGCCAGCCAACTAACCCAACTCGTCTCTTTCAAAATAGTTAAGCATAAATGAACAGCAAAGATATGACTTAATGATATTAATTAACGAAATTACAACCCAACACAGCCCTAATCGGGGTGTCACAAGTCACGAGCATCTATAAGATTGAAATTCCACATTACAAATCTAGAAATACACTGAACAGGAATAATGAATAACATAGAAAGACAGTGGTGTTGCGAACGCTGGCAGTCACCTCGCTAAACCTCTACATCTCTGCCTCCACGCAGCCAATACCCGCTACCGGGTGGATAAATACCTGCAACTGCACGCAAAGTACAGGGAGAAGAGTGAGTACTCCAACTCAGTGAGTAATAAAGGTAAATAACTGCTGAGCAGTAAGAAATCACGTAAAGCAACCAACATGCTGTATAGAAACCGGGTACAATTCTCTTAGAAAATGGTGAAAATTGGGAAATCTTTAGAAATATCTTGGCTCAGTTTAAATCTCTTTTGAAAATGATCCTTTCAACAGTCACGAAATGATTTCAAAACAGTTAGTGCTGATAAGCACAGAAAAATCCCCCCTCGGGCACAAATACCACAGTATAACAAGTAAAAAGGCAAATAATATGCAAGATGCGCACATAAAAGTTCGCCCCTCGGGAAACATCTCAAAACAGTACTAGCCCCTTGGTCTCTCTCTCGCAGATCACTCTCAGAACAGTATCATATAGTAACCGTTGCGGCGTGCAGCCCGATCCACATATCACTGCGGCGTGCAGCCCGATCCATATCTCGCTGCGGCGTGCAGCCCGATCCATATCTCGCTTATGGGTACCCGCGCTCACTGTGGGGGTGCAGACTCCGGAGGGGCCCCTTACGGCCCAAGCGTTATATCTAGCCATCTCGTGGCATCAAATCTAAGCCCTTGGCCTCATATCAGTATCAGTATAACACTGTTGTGGCGTGCAGCCCGATCCGTATATATATATATATATATTGCTGCGGCGTGCAGACCGATCCAAAAGTATCCTCACAATACAGACCCTCAGCCTAGCTCAGTCAACAGAATCACATAAGCCACTCGGGCAATAATAAACATGATGCTCAGCCCAAAATATTATTGGAAATATCCTTTCAAGTGTTAAAGCAAGTAAACTTGGCTGAGTTTTGAAAACAGTGTAAAATACATGACTGAGTTCAAGTATAAAATCAAACAGTGAGGAAATATCAACAACCATCCCCGAAGGGATCCAAATAGCTGGCACGAAGCCCAAATATGGCAATCAGCCCAAGTCATGATGATAACAAATAAGTTTCGGTCAATTACACAATAAAATCATCAATCGGGACGGACCAAGTCACAATCCCCAACGGTGCTCTACCCCACGCTCGCTATCCGGCGTGCAAGTCACCTCAATATAGCACTACAATGTCCAAATCCGGGGTTTCAAACCCTCAGGATATCATTTACAATCATTACTCACCTCGAACCGGCGAAATCTCTAGCTCGCGACGCCTTTGCCCCTCAATTCGGCCTCCACGCGCGTTGAATCTATCCAAAACCACAACGAATCCATCACAATATGTCAAGGGAACAAAACCCAATAAAAAATAATCGAAAAACAACAAAAATTCCCGAATTTAGCAAAACCCAAGCCCCGGGCCCACTTCTCGGAACTCAGAATCCTCCACATCAATGGATTCCTTATCTCGCCACGAGTCTATACATATCAAAAATCACAAGAATCGGAGTCCATTTGACCCCTCAAATCCCTAGTTTAAGCTCTCTTAGGTTCAAGCCCTAAACCACCATTTTTGACCTTTAACTTCTTAAGTTTTCAGCTCTAATCCATGTATTTACACCATAGAATCATGTTTTTAAGTCCAAGAGTTCATACCTGATCAAAGCCCTTGAAACCCTCTTCAAGATCGCCCAAAAACTCTCCAAGTCCGAAGTGAAATATGTTACTTTTCTCAAAATTTCGCGAAGATGAATTAAATATTTCTGTCCAGCAGAAACCGCTTCTGCGGTCAAAATGTCGCTTCTGCGACTTCCGCTTCTGCGATCTCCTTCCGCTCCTGCGGAAATTCCCATAATCCAAAAACCCGCTTTTGCGACTTAAATTCCGCATCTGCGGCTTCGTAGATGCGGCTTCCTCAACCGCTTCTGCGGAATCAACGCCCGGGTTCCATCGCCGCTTCTGCGGTCCAATCCTCGCACAAGCGAGACCGCTTCTGCGGTCCAAGCTTCGCAGAAGCGAAAACACCAGTTGCAGCAGACTTAGCAACATGCAAAAATTCCAAAACTCTTCGTTTAACCATCCGAACTCACCCCGAGGCCCCCGGGACCTCAACCAAAAATACCAATGCATCCTACAACGTTATTCAAACTTGTTCCAATCATAAAAACCCATCCAACAACACTAAAATCATCAATTCACATCGAATTCAAGCCTAAGTTCTTCTAAAACTTTCGAAACACGCATTCGATCAAAAATCCAACCAAATCACCTCCGAATCACCTGAAATTTTACACACACATCCCAAATCACCTAACGAAGCTACTGCAACTCTCGGAATTCCATCCCGACCCTCGGATCAAAATCTCACCTATCAACCGGAAATCGCCAAAATACTAACTTCGCCAATTCAAGCCTAATTCTACACCGGACCTCCAAAATCACTCCTAATCACACTCCTAAGTCACAAATCATCCCCCGAAGCTAACCAAATTATCGAAATTCATATCCGAGCCCTCTAACACATAAGTCAACATCCGGTTGACATTCCAAACTAAGCTTTCCTTAAAGAGACTAAGTGTCTCATTTCCTTCTAAAATCAATCCAAGCCAACTCGATCACGCAATACACTGATAATGAAGCATACAGAAGCAGAAAATGGAGGAAACGGAGCGGGAACCCATGAGACAACGGGTCGGGTCGTCACAACACAATAATCACTTTGACCAGATTTTATAAACCTTTCACCTAAAAAGTCTATTATGTCCTTGACATTATAAATCCTCCAATTTATATAATACCTTCTATATTATATGCTATATAATATATTTTTTACCCATATATTATAATAAAAATAACTTAATCTTATTTTAATAATATATTCGTACATTTATATTTTTCTTAATATTAATTTTCAAGATATGTAAGTAGCATTATTAAATTTATCAGTAACATTACCATGAACAAATCTCAAGTCCACGTTCTTAATCATGCTTAATGAAATATGTTTAATAAAAATTAAAAAATCAAAGCTCATTCATTTATTAGCCAAGCCATATCCATTAATTTAATAAATAAAATACCCACATTTAGCAAAATGACACATCAGATTAATACTTCCAAAGTAAATAATATTAAAAGATAAAGCTATAAAAATTTAATATTAAACACAAATATCTTTGAAACTTATTTTAAAATATTTATTGACCGTAAAAAAACTATCGTTTGTTAAACAAATCTCTTTTTATTATTTGAAATCAATATTAAAAAATAAATATTTTTTGTCATTTTTATATTTAAAATATGTTCATGTTTGAATATGATTATGCAAATTGAGTTTCAAGAAAAAATTAAATGTATGGATATATTATAAAAATAATAAATCAAATAATTTAAATTTATTTTAATTATAAGTAAAATACATAGGTAAAAATATATTATATAGTATACAAGGACATATTAGACTTTTCAAGTAAAAGTATTATAAAATCTGGTGAAAGTGACTTTTGTAATAAATAGAGTAAAGTAAAATAATTTTTGTGTAACAAAAGAAAGAAAAGCGACTTTTGGGTAATAAACACAAAGTTGAATAACTTTTACGTAACGAAAAAAAGAAAATTGACTTTTGCGTAATGAGCACAAAATATCACACATGAAATTTACTCCTTAGTTTTATCTCAAACTAACTCAACTATTGAGCTTTTCTTTCTATCATATATTAGGTGTCAAAATAGTATCTCCCCTCTTTTATTTTACTTGACTTTTTACGAGTCTGGAATGATAATCTTTTTGTTTAAATTTAAATGTTATATTTCATTTATAATGATATGATTTTTTAATTATATAAATCATATTATATTTAAGATTATAAGTTTTAATAATTTTTTTTTTTATTAAATTTCCTATCAAGTAAAACATAATCATATCATACAAAATAAAACAGAAGAAATAGTCATAGTATAATGTTTAAACAGTTCTTTTGTAAATTTTCCGAAAGAACTAAACTAGGAAAGCCATTTTAAAAGAGAGAGTAAATATTTCTGTTCAAATCTATAACGGAACGAATCGTTTATTCAATTATGTTTTGGTACTTAACTGAACATAAAGTGAGTAAATGTAATGATCGCGAGGTGAGAGCAGTCCCTTTGGGGACATCCGATAATTTTTTATTTTTTTTTTAAAAAAAATGTTGAGACTGAAAGTACGTAGTTTTGGTTGGTTACATGTAGCAAAGAAAACGACTTGCTCCATAATATGTGTGAGACGTTTTTGTGAGTTTGGCCAAAATAGTTTGTTGAGAAAATATCTTTTTTATGAAATAATGAGCTTCCTGAAGAAGTACTTGACTCAATATTAGAGTAGGGTAGGAAAAATAAATGAATGGCCTACAAATGCTCCTTCAGGGTTAAGAATTAAGATAGGTGCATTCACCGAAAGTTATGCAAATCTTTAATTATTACCGAATAATTGTACGTTTTCCTTCAGTTCTTACGCGAATTTGATAATTCAATTGAACCTGAGGGGTAAATGTGATTTTGGCCAAATATAGCCGTTGTATACGGTCAAATTCGGGCTTGTCCTTTCCGTGTGACTAATCAAGACTGGAGCGCGATAAGCCAAGGATCAGCCTCGTATTATATCGAACTATAGTGCAAAGTTAGGTTGCCGAGCTTGAGACCCTGAGACCGGTTAAGATTAAGACGACTAAAATCGAGATCGACCAAGATCGAGACCGAATAAGATGGAGATCGAGGGAAGCTTACTGAGTCGAATAATGGAAAGACGAAATATCCGCAATCGGGCGGGGATCACGCACAAATCTCAGCACATATCAAGAAAATGCCGATTAATTAGCCAATCATGGGATTTCTTACTGTATTTAGAATTGTATCAAGAGTAGGATTTCCCAACTATATAAAGGGGATCTGATCATTTGTAAACGACATTATATTCACGCAATACAAAGCAGTATATCATTATTATCCAAGTTATCACTGTCTTGTTATTCTGTTCTTAAGCCAGTTGATACATATTTGGTTCAAGGGTGATCGAACTCGAGGGCCAAGGCAGTTCAATTTGTATGGCTTGTATTTATTCTTTAATTGTCTATTTCAATGCTAATTTATTCTTCTTTATTTGTACCAAGTTATATCATGTATCTTTAAAACCGCGTATAAATTCAATTGTTATCCGATTTTAGGGTAAACAGTATGGGCCCCGCCGTGAGGCTATAGATAATAGTGGTTACTTGGTACAAACTTTCGTAACACACTCTATTTTACACTTGTTCTTTGAAGTATCTTTGTTTACAGGATTAAAAAATGTCAAACTCTCAGTCAGCACCTCAACACATTGACAATGATCTCAGCCACCAAGGCGAAAATTAGAACATTGCACCAGGAAACGTTGTAGCCCCTGCTGGTCTCGATGGAATTCCGACTGTAGATCCAATCAACGTCAGTTCACATATAGCCATCAATGAAAATTTGTCCGTCAATCTCGAAAGCGGCGTCCGCGGGGATGCCTGATCAGCTACTCAAAGCGCACATGGTGATGAAGATGGCGGGATCAGCCTGCGGGGATCTTCGAAATGTTGCAGGCTCGACGGGCGGCAGTAGCCCAACTCCAAAATCCAAACCACACCGAGCAGGGTCGAACCGAGCCATCCCAGGAAATCATACACAGGGTTGAATCGACTTCGAAGAGGTCGAACGAGAAGGAATCGGAGACCAACCCTGCTATCATAAAGATGCTCGAACAACTGACACAGCGAATCGATACAAGGGAAAAGAAGATCGAGGAAAACGACAAGAAGGTGGAAACCTATAATTCCACGGTCGGCCAAATCCCGGGGGCACCACCAATATTGAAAGGACTAGATTCCAAAAAATTTGTACAAAACCTTTCCACCCGAGTGCGGATCCAAAGCCAATCCCCAAGAAGTTCCGTATGCCCGAGATTCCTAAATATAACGTGATGACTGATCCAACGAACATGTCACCTCCTACACGTGTGCTATCAAAGAAAATGACTTGGAAGATAACGAGATCGAATCCGTCTTGCTAAAGAAATTTGGGGAGACTCTATCGAAGGGTGCTATAATATGGTATCATAATTTACCACCTAATTCTATTGACTTATTTGCTATGCTTGCAGATTCTTTCATAAAGGCACATGTCGGGGCGATTAAGGTCGCAACGAAGAAGTCAGACCTTGTTCATGAGGTGCTTTTACATGATGTAAGAATAAATAAACTACCGAAGTTTTACTGAAAAAAAAATTTCTCTATTATCAAATCACTTTACTAATAAAAATTATAATGAAAGAAAGTGTTTTACCTTGCTGCAATTAGAAGTTCCATTGTCAATTTGCCGCTGATTGTGTTGCCAATTGCTATCGTCGCCGAGTTTAGGAGATACTTTCAATTTTCTTTCATTGTCCTCTAGCAAAGCATTCTAATTAGGAATAAATAGACTTTAACATTGCTTTTTTTTTTTTTTAAATAAGTAAGTGGGACCTATAAGTCCACATAATTAATACTCTTTCCGTTCCAACGTGAATGAACCTTTTACTATTTGGAGAGTTAAACAATATTTGTTTTAATCATATTTTTTATAAGTAGATTTCAAAATTATTTTGAATTGTTAACTATTATAATTTATAGTGTTTTAATGTAGTTTCTAAATATATATGCAAATTTTATTTCAAAATCTTTAATGAATCACTGTCCAATTTTACATGAAAATTAGTCAATATGGTGATCATTTCCAATAAATTAAAACAAAAGGGAATAGTAAGCTAGTCTACATATATATGTTAGATTATGTGACTCGTATAGTGAAATTTCTGGTTTTAGCATAAACAACGATTATGTATCTTTCTTTCTTGTTTAATGTCCTTTCTTTGTTTTGCGGTTGATTATGTTTCCACGGACAACAAAACTCTTTCAGCAACTCCAAGTTTGTATTTGACTTTTGACCGTTCTAATAAGGACGTTTGTCAAAATAGTGTTGGTTGTCTAGTTTTTCGGTTACTAATTGAGAAATAGTTAGTGTTTTTAAAGTAATTAAAAAATTATCGATATTTACAACACATTACGCTGGAACTTTATATGTAAAAAATACGAACTCCAGCATGTTATGATAAAAAATTTCAAGATTTTAACTAAGGGTACTTATGTTCAAAGTTTATTTTCGCATGAAAAAGTAGCTAAATTTTTATTAATTTTAAAATTGTGATCAATTTTTAATTAGCAACTGTTAATCAGGCAATTCTGAACTTGTTCTTATTTATAGCCTGTTTGGCCAAGCTTTTTTGGCCAGAAGTAATTTTTTTTTCAAAAGTGCTTTTTTTCAAAGTCGAGGCGTTTGGCTAGGGGTGTGCATTCGAATCGGTTTATCGTTAAATCGAATCGATTATTTGTTATCGAAATCGAAATATAAAAAATCGAAACCTTATTGAAACGATAATGATAAATATATGTACAAATCGATAATCGATAAGTAATTATCGATAAGGGTCAAAATCGAATCGATAAATCGAATGCACACCCCTAGACTGTAGACACTTGTTAAATGAGTAATTACCTATTTGTGTAGATTAATATAACATACAGAATGTATATATATTCCGCTACTATTTTGAAAACGGCTATACAATATTATTTTCCCTAATCTATACCCTTTCCTTTACCCTAAGTCCCTTACCCTATTATTTCCTCTACCACATTTAAGGAATGATCATATTTAAAGATCAAGGGAATGAAGTTCAAATTAATGGAAAACGGAGTTAGCCATGATGATGTGTTTTGTTTTGTTTTTTTTTTTTATACCGTTGGAGTGTTGGTGGCATACATTTGATCCCTTACTTTAGTTTTGTTGCATGTGCTTGTTGACACAATTTTTATATTATAAATGGTGTTCGTCTTATTTTAGCTTCTTTTTGTCCATATTAGTTAGGCGCGTTTATAGCGATATACTTTCCGTTGAATCCCGCAAATTTTCTTATTGGTGTAATCGATAACCGAATCGATAAGCCTCCAAAATCGATAAATCGAAATCGAAAAAATCGAAACCTTATTGAAACGATAACGATAAGCATATGTACAAATTGATAATCGATAAGTAATTATCGATAAGGGTCAAAATCGAATCGATAAATCGAATGCACACCCCTACCAAACTGTTTACCTAGAAAAATATGAGTAACAATTAAAGGTGATTTGTGATTTTAAAGATATGTGATTTATTCCAATAGCAGAATAGCCTGGGAGACACTTGTACTTGTTCCGGTTTGTCATTCCGGTCCCTACACTCCATAAAGTTTCATCTAGACACTTCAACTTAATCAAAACAAGACTTTTAAACTCTTCGGAATCGCGTGAAGCTCACTTGCTTGACGTGGATGACAAATCAGCATCCACATCAGATTCTATGCCAAAATAATATTATTTAACAAAATTTTAATTTCTTAAACAAAAAATAAAATAAAATAAGCAAAAAATTAAAATTAAAGAAAACCCCTCCTCCCTTCTTCAAACCCACCCACTCAACCTTCTTAAAATAATAACCCACCTGCCATGGCTTCTCCACCATGAGTACCACTATTTCCTTCACTCCTTTTTTAAAGAAAGTTAGTTATCCATGAAAAATACATGAGCAGAGAATTAGGTCTTTTGAATTTTGACTTATTCCTCTACCCCAATTTGAAAGGGCTGTGAAAAAATTTGAAAGCTAAAACCATCGGGAAAAATGGAGGAAGGGACTGAAGAAGAAGAGGAGGGGGGAGGGGGAGAGCGAAGGGGGAAGAGATTGAAGAAGAGGGGGGGGGCAGGACGAAAGGGAGAAAGGGATGAAGAAGAAGAGGAGGGGGGGGGCAGAACGAAAGGGGAAAGGGATGNAACGAAATAATAAAAAATCGAAACCTTATTGAAACGATAATGATAAATATATGTACAAATCGATAATCGATAAGTAATTATCGATAAGGGTCAAAATCGAATCGATAAATCGAATGCACACCCCTAGACTGTAGACACTTGTTAAATGAGTAATTACCTATTTGTGTAGATTAATATAACATACAGAATGTATATATATTCCGCTACTATTTTGAAAACGGCTATACAATATTATTTTCCCTAATCTATACCCTTTCCTTTACCCTAAGTCCCTTACCCTATTATTTCCTCTACCACATTTAAGGAATGATCATATTTAAAGATCAAGGGAATGAAGTTCAATTAATGGAAAACGGAGTTAGCCATGATGATGTGTTTTGTTTTGTTTTTTTTTTTTATACCGTTGGAGTGTTGGTGGCATACATTTGATCCCTTACTTTAGTTTTGTTGCATGTGCTTGTTGACACAATTTTTATATTATAAATGGTGTTCGTCTTATTTTAGCTTCTTTTTGTCCATATTAGTTAGGCGCGTTTATAGCGATATACTTTCCGTTAAATCCCGCAAATTTTCTTATTGGTGTAATCGATAACCGAATCGATAAGCCTCCAAAATCGATAAATCGAAATCGAAAAAATCGAAACCTTATTGAAATGATAACGATAAGCATATGTACAAATCGATAATCGATAAGTAATTATCGATAAGGGTCAAAATCGAATCGATAAATCGAATGCACACCCCTACGTTTGGCCAAGTTTTTGGAAGAAAAAAGTGCTTTTGAGTAGAACCAGAAGCTTTTTTTTTAAGAAGCTAAAAACAATATATTCTCCCCAAAAATACTTTTTTAAAAAGTACCTTCGAAAAAATACTTATAAAAAGCACTTTTTTTAAGTTTGACTTATGGGTGTCTAACGGGTGGGCCGGGCTGGGCTGGGTAGGGAAATTTAGTACCCGTACGGGTTATGGTCCGGGCCGGTTATGGGTTGGGGGGTTTAACGGGTTCGGGTTCATCCGGGTAAAAATTGAACCGTAAGGGTTACGGGTTCAAGGGGCCGGGTTAGTGTTATTTTTTTTTTTTTGTATTTTGTATAAATATTCTAAGTTATA
This sequence comes from Nicotiana attenuata, assembly GCF_001879085.1. Classification (NCBI taxonomy): domain Eukaryota; kingdom Viridiplantae; phylum Streptophyta; class Magnoliopsida; order Solanales; family Solanaceae; genus Nicotiana; species Nicotiana attenuata. The sequence continues at coordinate 644,844 of NW_017670487.1, forward strand.
TTAATATAAAGTATATAATGAAGATGGGAAAAAATTGCACTTACAAATTGCAAGTGCTACATTTATTTCAAAATTCAAACTTACAAATTGAAAGGTTTACATTTAACAACAAGTAAATTAACCAAAAAAGAGTAAATTCAAACTTTTAAAGGTTTTGCATTGCCTTAGTAAGTTCGTCATAATCAATATGAACTGAGTGACCTTCTTTTGGAGTGTTAAATTCGGATGGGTTACCATGTGTTAATATATCTCCAAGTTCTTCGTCTTTTGGGCTATCAATATCTTCACGTCCTTGATTTCTTCGTTCCGATCTTATCCAATCTCTGAAACATACTAAAACTTCCAAAGCATTGCTTCCCAATGAGTGACGGGTGTCTCCAAGTTGTTGTCTTGCTTGGCTAAATGCACTCTCTAATGCAACAGTTGAAATTGGCACATTCAGCACGTTCCGAGCCATAGCGGAAAGAACAGGAAATTGCTTTCCATTCTCATGCCACCATCCCAACGGTGAAAATTCCTTTGTGCCAGGCTCTTTTTGCTTCTGCAAGTAGAATTGAAGTTCATCAATGTTCCTGCTACTGGTTTGAGTGTTAGAAAATGTAGAAAAAATATTAAAACTATCAAGGCCTTCTTCATCATCCACAGTAGTAGAAGTGGTACAT